>NC_053427.1:29488333-29584251 GCF_007990345.1 Gossypium hirsutum | reverse complement strand
TCTTTTAGTTGAGTTTGCTTTAAAGTTTTGCGATTTGTAGTTTCCCTGTTAATGTGGCGCTACAAATCTAACCAAGAAAGGCGTTATAATCAAAAAGGGGACAACGAGGCGAATAGCGTCATCACTGACCCCGTTTTACTAAAAGTATCACAAGTTTAAGAAACCATTTTAAGTGTTGTTCGGATCCTCTGTCATTGTGCCCCTAAAAAACTGATTATTCTAGATCTTCTGAATCATTGTCATTTAATCTCAAAATTATTTTCTATAAAATCGGTCGTGTTATACTTTCCTGAACCATGTCCAGACTTGGTAATGTGGTAATACCTTAGGGTTCTCTCGTTACTAGCCATGTGTAAGTTCGCGGGTAGTTGTGGTGGTGTGTGGTGGATTCTTTAGGGCGTTATCATTAGCCTTTTTGAACAGGGGATTATGCGCCGTACGTTGCCTTCAGTAGGTGGTGGTGGATCTTGCATCTGTTGCTCCTATTGTTGTCTGCGATTTCTTCAGATTATTCTCTCTGGATCTATGACTGCTACATAGGTGTTCCCTACTACGAGTCATACACTAAACCCAAAAGAGAATTTAGTAACAATAAAGAAAATAAAATTGTATCTATCACCTAAAAATTTCCTATTATCCTTATTGAGTGTAAATTAAATCAGACTAGTGACATTGCCTCCTTGGCAACACGACGCTAACAACTTGATCGCCTTTAGACGTACTAACTTCTAGAATGTGAATACTGCAGTGAAAAACATATCAATGAGGTTGGTATCCGTAAGTATACATGACCAATTGTAATATAGTTACAATGGTGAGGGTGAGTACTCCGACGATCGTACCAAGGAAGGCTAGTACTAGGTCAATTTTAATAGACGATATAGAATAAAAGGAGATTTTTTAAGGTTTTATAATAATAAAATAAAATAACATAAGGAAATAAAAATTCAAGAGATCAAAATATAGAATAAATCAGATCTGATTATGAATGATTAGTTCACTTCAGTAATCCTAGCAGATCTTTCAATCTCCCACTCAAATAATGAGTTGCCAAAGACTAATTATCTTTCGACCTCATAGTCTAGACTGACTTGGAGTGAAGGTGTTCACAGATAGGTCATACAAATTTTGGGTTAATTCCCACCTTGATGACTTCCTAAGGTTGTCAGGCCTAAGGTTTTAAGTTTTTCGTTTCCCAAACAATTAATTGTTGAGTAACCCTACAAAACAATTAATCATACCTCCACTCGCTAATCCCCATAAAAATATTAGTTCCTTATGACTTTCATAACAATATGGAATTGATGTAAAGAGGAAACATGATAAATGAATTGAAATGTAGAGTTTAAGAAAAAAAACCTGATTTGTATTAAAAGATGAAATGAATTCATCGAGTTTGATTATCCCACAAATCAAACCTCTTGAGATCATACAAGGAACAAATAAAAAATAAACCTAAAATCTAAGAGGAAAGGAAAGCTAAACTGAATTTAAGAGCAAAATTCTAAACCAAGTAATTAGTGTCTATAACATGTGACAAAGGAGCCTATTTATATATATTTCAGGTGGCCGTCGTCCTTAACCCTAGGTTAGTTGACGTTCCAGAGCTTTAAGTTTGATTGTACAGACTAAAATGCCCCCTGGCTCATGTTTAATTCCCATCTAGAGTCGATGTTGCGACACACCAGGACTTGTGTCGTGACATAAGAGTTAGTATACACCTCTTAGGATATCTTAGGGGTATGTCGCGACACATTTTGTTTGTGTCACAACAACAAAAGTAGTTTTGTGATTTCTCTATTCTGCTCCCTATGTTGGGACATTGATCATTCCGTGTTGTGACATAGCGACCTACATCTATTTACTATGTCTTCTAATGGTCTCCTGTACACTTATAAAGTTCTTTAGCTCACCCTTAGGCCTCATTCGACCACTAAGGTCAATAAAGACACAATTTGTACATTCTATTGAATTTAACAAAACATACTAAAGCATGATTAATCCTAATGATAATGCTTAATTTCAAGCTCTTAAAGTGCGAAAACTAGTTTAATATGGTACATCGAATTACGAAAATCATATACGATGAGGACGACCTATAGAAACAGGAATATAAGAGGTTCGTGGGGTTACTAAGCTACAAATTTTTTATATCTCTGATAAGCAATTCGATTTGAGAAAGGGACTTCTTGTGATCAATGCAAGAAGAAAGCATAAAATTAAAGAACGAGACAGAAGAAAGATAGAATGACATGATGGGTGTTGGACAAATACAAATAGAAGCAATCCAAGGAAAACATCCACGTGCACTTTAATTAAACTGACAGATGATTCCAGTAGTAAAACTTGATAGTTCTAATTAAATTCTAATTTTATGTATAGTATTGTATATTCAATTAATTGCTTAGCTTAGATTTCAATTTTTATTAACATTGTGTTTTATAGGAACGAGACACTTCAGAAGCTAAAATTTGGCTCAAAACTGAGTCAGTGTCTAATCTGTCGTAATTCGATATAGTAGATCAAGCTAGTTTTTACACTTCAAGAGCTTGAATACAAGCACTTTGGTTAAGTTTTAGTTAAGTTTTTGTAATTCTATTTGCATGCAATAAAATGTATAATTTGATTCTTTTATTCACCTTAAGGGCCCAATGAGGCCCAGAAGTGAGGTAATATGCTTTGTGAGCGTGTAGTAGACCATTAGAAGGTGTACTAACTCGATATTGGTCATTGTGTTGAAACATGAAGAGTTGGATGTCGCAACATAGAGAGTAGAATAGAAGAATTTCAAGACTGCTTCGATGTCGTGACACATTCTGAGGATGTCACGACACACCCTTGAAGATGAAGCATACTACCTTCGATGTTGTGACACAGGACCTGATGTGTCACAACGTCACCTCTGTACGGGAAATAATTAACCAGCCAAGAACGTTTTGGTCCATACAATCAAACATTAAGCACAAGGACAATAGCTGGTCTAAGGTTAAGGATGACAACCACTTTAACCCTATAAATAGGCTCATTTAACACATGTTATGGACAAATTTTCATATTGTATAATTTTCTTCTTAGTTTTAGTCTTTAGTCTTTCTTTTTTCTTAGGCTTTAGGATTATTTCAATTTTTTTCTTTTGCTTTTGCGGAAGAGATCAGATTTGTGAATTGGATCAAACTCCATGTGGATTCAACCATTCTATTCGATACAAATCAGGCTTCTTCTAAACTTTATATTCTTGAATTGTTATTCATGTTTATTCTATGATATCCATGAGGAACTAATTCTCTTGTGGGGAATTAGCGAGTGGAGGTATGATTAATTAAATTTGTTGTAGAGTTCTTTTAGCGGATTAGCTGTTCAGTAAAGGGAGAACTTAAACCCTAGGCTTGATGACCCTAGGAAGTCATTAAGTTGGGAATTAACATAAAATTGGTATGGCCTATCCCTGAACAGCTTAACCCTGGACCAGTCTAGACTATGAGGTCGAGAGATAAGTAGTTCTTGTTGACTCATTATTGTCGTGGAGGATCAGAGGATCCTACTGGGGTATCAACTAGTTGATTGAACAAGAAAGCCAGAAGTTATAGTTGGTTATGATTATTGAATCGAGCTAATCACTCATGCTTAGATTTGATTGATTCTTCTATTTGATTTCTCATTATTTGTTTATTTTATTATTATTATTATTAAAAAAACTAAAGCATTTCTTTATAATTCATCATACTATAATCTATCTAAAGTACTAATTAGACCTATTTGTGCTTAGGTTAGAATTAACTTAGTGCTTGCCTCTATTTTGTACGATCCTCTTAGTACTCATCTACTCCATTGTAACTATATTACAACATGACCCGTATACTTGTGGATATTGCCTTTCCATATATTTTGTGCAGGATTTCTACTCTGGACGTTGGTACGTTCGAAGGTGATCAAGTTGTTAGCGCCGTTGCCGAGGAGGCAACGTCAGTAGTTTAGTTTTAACTTTTACACATAAATAGAATAATTAGGAAATATTTAGGTTATAGACACGATTGTTAGTTCATTGTATTTAGTTACTTGTAAACATTACTAACAGTTATTTGTTCTTCAAGAAACCTTATAGTACACTCTTGTCCAAGATACTCGCAGTAGTGACTACTAAAGTCAGTTTCGTATAAATCATGGACAACTTGATTACATATGGTCGGATGAAGAATTAGACTATGATAATGAAATCTATGAGGAATGAGTGTATGAAGAATGGGAGGTTCTGGAGAATCAGCGATTACTCATGCTAGAACTGAGTCAACTTTGAGGTGAAACTCCAACCAAATTACAATTTTGTGACACCAATATTAACATAAATCCAGTTGGTTACCAATATGAGCAAGCTCAAACTCTAGAATAAGAGGAAAACTCAGTAGCAAAACCCATAGGGAGAAGGAACATCCGAACAATCAGATGATTTCGAGTATGAAAAATACCAAGGCGGGCTAGGAGGAATAACACCACAAAAAAGTTACCCAAGAAGGGGTAGAGCCAGAGGAAGAGATAGTGAGTAGATACACTAGTTAATCAGGAGTTAAGTTCATCCTTCAAATGACGTTAGGTTTTCTCAATTAGGAGAACGTACAATATCAGAACATAGCAAAGGTACTAACGTAATGAATCTACCTCGACAATCGGAGGCAATAGTACGCACTGCAACTCAACGGAGGAATGCTTAAAGTCTCGAAAACTAGTGAAAGTGAGCATGGAAAAACATGCAATTTTGGAGGATACACTCAATTTGAATGTATTCTGCAAAATATTAAGTCTAAATCAGACACCTCAAAGGGTCAACGATATAAGGGACTTTTGGATGTGAATAAATGTACCTCTAACCCGCATCCGTCGCTGGAATAGGGTTATAAAGCATTACCGAAAAATTTTATCTTAAAACATTTGATTACAATCATTTATAAAACACATCATATTCCATTAAAATGCATTCATAACGTCCATTTTTTAAGTCCTCGAGGCTATAGAACACTTTAGAAATGATTAGGGACGAAATCGAAAACATTTAGAACTTTATGGAAAAAAGATAGAAAAATTCATACTACAGGGGTCACACGGTCTTTTGGCCAGGCTGTATGATTCACACGGTTGAGACACACACCCATGTCTCAGGCCGTGTGGATATTCGAAATAGGGACACACGGTCGTGTTCCAGCTCGTGTCTGTGCCAATGTAGCTCTCTGACTTGGGTCACACGGCCAAACCACACCCCCGTGTGCCAGGCCGTGTACCTCTCGCAATGGCCTCATATACCCGTATGCCTGGCCATGTGCTAGGTCGTGTAACTGCCTAACTTGCAACCCTTTGAAACCTACAGGGGACACATGACCGTGTCGCATGGCCGTGTGTCACACACGGATGAGACACACGCCCGTGTCTTAGGCCGTGTGGACAAAAAATAGGCCATTTTCAAGCCATTTTTCTCACCCAAACTTGGTCACTTATACAAGCCAAATGCACCTATTTCCATGCATCCAAATTGTACCTAACACATGCATATTCAAGTTAGATCATCATAATATTTAATCATACAACCAACATGCCTAAAAGACACCTCATCACAACAATCAAACTTGATTATACATTTGCTAAGTTTAGCCATAAATCAACCAACATTGGAATAATTCTATATAACATTTACCACAATGTTCACATACTAATCATACTCAAATATACTAATTTGACCAATCGACAACTATCATCACTAAACCTTAGTAAACTAGCCATATGCCAACCACATCCAAACTTACCAATTAGCCATTTATCTACTCAATACTCACTACCTATTTCCATATCAAACCATACCTTAAGGACAACCTTCAAGCATATCAAACAACGTTTCATAGCATGCATTTAACTTACCATTCCATCATCCACCAGTTAAGGCCCAAAATGCCAAAATGTCAACAATTATAAATCACATTTACATGCCAACATAACAACCTATTCATCAATCAAAGTCCCAAATTTACAAGTCATATATATAATGACCAGTTCATCAAACGCAAAAACACCTATACATGCCATTATAACCATGAGTAAAAATCATCAAAATCTACCGATATAGCCGATGGATAGTGTGATGGATCTCCCACTAGCTTTCAACCCGATCGAGCTTCCAATAATCTATAAGGTAAAAGAGAAACTACGTAAGCAATGAATGCTTAGTAAGCTCGTATAAATTTTAAGCATAATATTCCATTTCAATAATAAACTTTATAGAATAAACATAAATCTATGCCAATACTATAAGATTTATAAATCAATATGATCATCAACTCACAAATGAGTAAGTTTATTAATGTCGCATATTTTTTTGACCATTCATAACATGATAGGATTTCATGAGACATAATATATATAATCATCAACCTTTTATAAGATTATATATCTTTCTATTTACTTACTTTCCATTTCGTCCCCAATGCTTATCATAAGCTTAAACAACATTATTAACTCTCACTTCAGTGTATTTATCCAAGACATAGGTGTATTGATTCAAGCATAAGTAATTTGCTCACATATAATACATCCCAATTACATACTTACTATTCCATTCCTTTTTTTTACCCATTTCTTATGCATAATACAAGCATAACCATAAACATCAATCATATCCACAAGCTTGGCATAAGCCCTAGCACATCAACAACACATTTTAGTTCATTTAAACATGATTCATATGAATTTGACCTGGATAAACATTATACTTGAGTATGATTCAATTGGATTTATCATCCATCACAACATATCATGTTTTTCTATGTATCACCATTCCATTGAATTTCATATAAACATGTTTTAGTTCTTATTGAACACTTACCATTTCATTTGCATACACATAAGACATAAACATAACATTTACCATAGTCACAAGCTAGTGATTAAACACATAACTTAGAAATATCATCACATGGTAAGATATGGTACATAACATAGCATCTCTTATATCATACGTTTCATAAACCTAAATATTCATACTTTGATCATTGATACATCATACCTTTCCATATTTTTCATAGTGAAGTTAACAGAAATCCTTACTGGAGCTCACACAAAGTGTGCTAAATAATGGTTGTAACTGGCTCATTTCATATTCGATGGCGAAATCATCCCTTTTCATTAATTGATGGTTGTCACTGTGACGGCCCAAAGTTGACCCTAGTCGAAAAGTGGTTTCGGACCACGAAACCGGTCTTAAATAATTAAAAATTATATTCTGTGTTTATGATGTGAGTAATTGCATGTGTGAAGTTTCATGCATTAATTTGATCATCTTTATGTGAATTTTTTTTATGGACTTATATGAAACTTTGTTGGAAAGTGAGAGGCTAATTTACAATGGTCTAATAGTACATGCATTGAAAGGAGTGGTTTTGCATGTCAATTTACCCAAGTTAAATATGGTGGCCGGCCATGTTATGGATTAAATAATATTATAACTATTTTATGCTAATAGTTTATGTTACAAAATGAAATAATGAATAAGGTTAATAAAATACAAGTTAGTGGGAGGAGAAACCAAAGTTAGCCTATGTTTTCTCCTCCATTGCCGTAACTAGAGAAAGAAGAGGAAGAAAAGCCTTTGGGGAAGAAAATTCGGCTAAGGTGGATACCTAAAGTAAGGTAAGTTCAATGTCATTCTTGGAAAACTTATGCACCATTTGGATGATTAGTTTAACTTCTACCTATTTTATGGTTTGAAGATAGGTTTTGTATGAGTTAAGTTTCGGTTAAGGTGGATTGATTAATTGGGTTTTATAAGGAATTATGCCATAGCCGAATATGTCTTGAAGAAGATGTTATATGTGCTTATTATAAGTATATGTATATTCGGCTAATGAGTTTGAATTGAAGTTTCGATAGGTTGTGGGTTGAGTGGCCGAGTGAACTATAGGCTTTGCAAGGATGGAATTTACTTATAAGTTGTGTGTCTATGGCTTTATTTGTTAATGACATTTACATTATTTTTCATTTATATATATTTGTGCATTCGTTTTTTTTGGGAGATATGGTAAGGGATAGATTGATGTTCTAAGGTTTAATGGAGTTTGAACTAGTAAATACTTAATTGTTGGTATTTATGTGTGAAAGAGATGAACATGAACTTATTAAGTTGCATGAATAAATCTTTTGTTTATCTTAGGGTTAAATTAAAGAAAATGCCATTGGGTGCTTGAATAAAATAATTAGAGATTATTTTATATATATATAAATCAAAAGGTTCGGCTTTGTAAATGAATTTAAGAGTTTAAATCTTGAATAATGTTATGCATAGGTTTCGGCCATGAATCCTTGTGTTATAACACTTGCTTAATAATGAAAGAACATGAGCTTAAAGCTTGAGTAACACTCGGCTTTAGTGTAAGTTAAAATTTGTTAGAAATAATTTCCAAGTTAGTAGATTATGTGTTAAGAGAGGGATTTAGATTGTATATATATGTATACATATTTATATTGAATTATTAAGGCTATGATAGCCAATTGAGGGTTTGGGCCAAAATAGTAAAATAAATTGGTGTGAATGTTTGAGTGATGAATTTGACTCTTGTGTCGATTTGGGACGATATGTGTGTTTATATGAAACTAAATGATGTTAAATAAATTCGATTATGCATGGTAATAAGCTAGAATTATGTTCGTTGGAACATGAGTAGAGCATATGTATGATGTTTAATATCTAGTTATAACATCATTTGTACTTAATTGTATGGTATACATGTATTAAATCGAATAGCTAAATTGATAAGTTATTTAATAAAATCTGTGTGTGTGAAAGTCGGATCAATATATATATATTATTCTGAAAGTAATACTTGAATAGTCGATTAATGACTATTTTAAATTTTGTTGAACTTAAGCTCAAGAGCAAAGGGGATCTAGATCCGATAAAGGGAAGGAAAAAGTAATTGAATAGCCGTTGAAGTCGTTCGACGACATTTGAGGTAAGTCTTCGAGTAATGACCCTACTTGAATTATATTGAAATGATTAGTCATACTATGATGGATAGTCGAATGTGCATAGAGACTATGTTATAAAGCCAATTGAAATCATGCTCTTTGTGTGTGGCTATTGAGCCGAAATTGGAAAGGTTTAATAAATGCTTTGTGTTTGAGCCTTAGTAACGAAGAAATGATATGGATGTGTTATGATTATTGATATATGTGTGCCATGAACATTGGATTATATCCGGGCTAAGACCCGAAGGCAATTATGCGAGTTGATATATCCGGGCTAAGACCCGAAGGCAATTATGCGAGTTGATATATCCGGGCTAAGACCCGAAGGCAATTATGCGAGTTGACATATCCGGGCTAAGACCCGAAGGCAATTATGCGAATTGATATATCCGGGCTATGACCCGAAGGCAATTATGCGGGATGATATATCCGGGCTAAGACCCGAAGGCAATTATGCGAGTTCATATGTCCGGGTTAAGACCCGAAGGCAAATATGTTTGCGGCTGTATTCGGTTAAATACCGAAGAAACTGGGTTTGAATGTGAGCGTTTTGTGCTGTAACTAATTTAATAAATATGCTCGACCAACCCGAACGATACGGTATGTTTGCATGTGCATTGGAAAAGTCGATTCATTTTAAATAGTATTCGTGTGATCGGCTAACAAATTTTCGGCTTTTAGAAAGGTTGATACCTTGTGTATATATGTTGATGAAGTATGATTATGAGAATGTGTGTTATTAAAGTGACTTAGTTAGCTATGTGAATGTAATACTGTAGTCAAAGCCGATTTCATTACTTGAGACTTACTAAGCTTAAAATGCTTACCCCGGTTGCTTTGGCTCTCTGTTTTATAGATTTTGTTCGTTAGCTATCGGATTCGGGATCAGCGAAGTCGAAGTCATCTACACTATCAAGCTCTTTTGGTACTCTTTTAGTTGAACTCTGGATATGGCATGTATAGGACTACCCCCTGTTGTTTAAGTTCTTTTGTGATGTATGTGTGTAAAGCCATGCGAAAATGGCTTGTAGATGTGGAGTATGGCATTAGACCATTTGTGTTTATGTATGTATATATATGGTTTCACGATGTGACTATGGATTGAAATGGAAGTGTTGGGCTAATGATCAGCCATTGGAATGGCTAAATATGATCACATGTGGACCTATGTATGGCAAAACCCTAGTTGGTCCATGGTAACCACAAAATAGGTAAAGTTTACCTTGAAAACAGATTTTGACAGCAACAGTGGTGTAGAATTGAAAAATCACATAAATTCGTAGGAGTGGAATTAAATAGTGAATAAATTATGTAATCGAACCTTGATGAATCTACTTTCATATGGAAGTAACGAAACAATTATAGGAACAGTACAGAAGAGATATTCGGGTTCTTGTGGAACAGGGCCAGAACAGTTCTGGATTCACTGTTCCGCCTTTGGAAATTCACTATAAATTGACCAGAGATAATTAGGGGTCATACCATATATGTATGGATTCCTCTTGAGTCTAGTTTTCATAGAAACAAACGGCATTAGTATTGAAGCCCTGTGCAGAGAGATATCCCAGTCGTAATGGGAAAAGGTCAGTGTAGTCGACCCCTGTAACATGAGAGATTTTGACTAATAAACTGTACTAATTGGCCCGACCAAAAATTCTAGAAAAAATATATAGGTGGGGACATGAGTCTAGTTTCAGGGAAAAATCACAAACTGACTTTCGAGTTGTGAAACTCAAGATATGATTTTTGAAGCGACTAGTACTCAGACTGGGCAGTGTCTGGAAAAATTTTAAAAGTCTGTCAACACCTCGTATTCGACTCCGGTGACGGTCTCGGGTTCGGGGGTGTTACAATTGAGTGGTATCAGAGCTACGGTTTAGTCGATTCTAGGACTACCGTAATGTGTTGGGGTCTAGCTATACATGCCATTTTATGTGATTAATTGATAGTGTGGTGATTTCTGACATTTGCAAATGTGTTTATTTATAGTAATGGATCCCGATCCCCGACCGAGCGGTAGCTGATGATCTTGAGAGTGTAGCGCCTGCTCCCGCACAAGGGACAGCGCCGGTGGACTCTCAACCTAATGCGAGTAACCCGAATGATGAAGCTAGACAAGCTTTCTATAGCGTGATGAATGATTGGTTCAACCAATACATTCGAACTAATACGGCTGTTCCACAACCTCCATTCCCGACAAACACCACCCCGCACCTACAATACCTCCGGTAACTGACCAAATAAGGTCAAATAAGCCCCCAGTTGACCGAATCCGAAAACATGGGGCTACTGAATTTAAAGCTACGGATAGCGACGATGCCGAGCAAGCTGAATTTTGGTTGGACAACACTATCCGGGTACTCGATGAGCTATCTTGTACACCCGATGAATGCCTAAGTGTGCTATCTCCTTGCTAGTGATTCTGCCTACTATTGGTGGAGTACTCTGACTTCTGTGTGCCCGGGAGCAGTAACTTGGGAGTTTTCCAACTGAGTTCGGAAAAAGTATATCAGTCAGAGATTTGTTGATCAAAAACGGAAGGAATTTCTCGAGCTTAAGCAAGGTTCTATGTCAGTTACTGATTACGAGCGAAAATTTGTTAGACTTAGTAGATACGCTCGGGAATGTGTTTCGTCCGAGGCTGTCATGTGTAAACGCTTCGAAGATGGGCTGAATGAAGATATAAAAATGTTCGTAGGCATTCTTGAAATACGAGAGTTCGTAGTACTTGTCGAGCGAGCTTGTAAAGCCGAAGAGCTTAGGAAGGAAAAACAAAAAGTTGATGTGGGAACCGGGGAGTTTCGTAAAAGATCCTCGGGAAAGTCTCTTCAACAGGCATCGAAGAAATTTCGAGATGATGTGGGCCGGTCTAAAAGCACTTCGGGCCTTTTTAGACGAGATCGTGATCGACCCCTTGTGGGTACACGAGGCACTTCAGTCGCCAGTGTTGGGAATGAACGTCGAGGCCGAACGGAATGTCGACATTGCGGTAAATGGCATTTGGGGAGTTGTAGATTCCATGACCGCTCCTGTTACAAGTGCGGATCAGTGGACCACTTCATTAAAGATTGCCCGAGGCTGTCCGAACAGAATGTAAATCAGAGTGGGAAACCGGGTGCTACCACTGCTCGAGGTAGACCATCTAGGAATATGGGCAATGCTAGTGGTGGTCAGAGAGGATCTAGAGATGCTACGACCAGATCCGAGGCTCGTGCACCTGCTAGAGCATATGCTATACGTGCCCGCGAGGATGCTTCTTCGCCTGATGTTATTACCGGTACTTTTACTCTCTTTGATACTAATGTAATTGCTTTGATTGACCCCGGTTCTACTCATTCTTACATATGTAAAACCTTAGCATCCAGTAAGACTTTACCTATTGAGTCTACTGAGTTTGTAATTCGGGTGTCAAATCCCTTGGGTCGTTATGTACTTGTCGACAAAGTGTGTAAGAAATGTCCCCTAGCAATTCGAGGTTCCTGTTTTCCAGCGGACTTGATGCTTTTGCCGTTTGATGAATTTGATGTTATCCTTGGGTTGGATTGGTTGACCGTGCATGATGCGATTGTGAATTACAAGAGCAAGACTATTGATTTGAGGTGCGCAAATAACGAAGTAGTCCGAATTGAGTCCGCGGACTTGGAGGGGATGCCAGCTGTAATATCAGCAATGTTGGCACAGAAATATGTAAGAAAAGGGTGCGAAGCATACCTTGCGTATGTACTTGGTGACAAAGAATTAGAAAAGAAACCCGAATCTGTGCCGGTGGTTTGTGAATACCCGGATGTTTTTCCGGAAGAATTACCGGGTTTACCACCTGTTCGGGAGGTAGAGTTTGGTATTGAGCTTGTACCTGGGACTACGCCGATCTCGATAGCTCCGTATCGTATGGCACCAACCGAGTTAAAAGAGTTGAAAGCTCAGCTGCAAGAATTGACGGATAGAGGTTTCGCTCGGCCAAGTTTCTCACCTTGGGGTGCACCAGTATTGTTCGTAAAAAAAGAAGGACGGAACCATGAGGTTGTGCATTGACTATCGTCAACTGAATAAAGTGACGATAAAGAATAAATATCCATTACCGCGTATCGATGATTTGTTTGATCAACTAAAGGGGGCCTCGGTGTTCTCAAAAATAGATTTGAGATCGGGTTATTATCAGTTGCGGATTCGAGATTCAGACGTACCCAAAACTGCTTTCAGAACGAGGTACGGTCACTACGAATTCTTAGTGATGCCGTTTGGGCTCACTAATGCCCCGGCAGTATTTATGGATTTGATGAATCAGATCTTCAGACCATATTTGGATCGGTTCGTAGTTGTGTTCATTGATGACATCTTGGTCTATTCAAGAGATGAGACCGAACATGCTGAGCACCTGAGACTAGTGTTGCAAATTTTACGGGATAAGAAGTTATATGCTAAGTTCAGTAAGTGTGAGTTCTGGTTAAGAGAGGTTAGCTTCTTGGGTCATGTGGTATCCGCGTCGGGTATTCGAGTTGACCCGAACAAAATTTCAGCCATACTTGACTGGAAACCTCCGAGAAATGTTACTGAAGTTCGGAGCTTTTTGGGGCTCGCTGGTTATTACCGACGATTTGTGAAGGGTTTCTCGATGATAGCCACACCAATGACGAAGCTACTTCAAAAGGATGTTAGGTTCGAGTGGACGGAGAAATGTCAGAAAAGTTTCGACCAACTGAAAACTCATTTGACTGAAGCTCCAATTTTGGTGCAACCCGAATCAGGTAAAGAGTTTGTCATTTATAGTGACGCATCCCTACTTGGGTTGGGTTGCGTATTGATGCAAGAAGGTCGAGTCGTGGCCTATGCGTCGAGACAATTGAAGCCACACGAGAGGAATTATCCGACCCATGATCTCGAACTAGCTGCCATCGTATTTGCTTTAAAAATATGGCGACATTATCTGTTTGGTGAGAAGTGCCATGTATTTTCGGACCACAAAAGTCTCAAATATTTGATGACTCAACGAGACTTGAATCTGCGACAAAGACGTTGGCTTGAGTTGTTGAAAGATTACGAGCTTGTCATTGATTACCACCCGGGAAAGGCTAACGTGGTTGCGGACGCCTTAAGCCGGAAGTTATTGTTTGCTTTACGAGCGATGAACGTGCATTTGTCTGTTCTACCAGACAATGGGTTAGTAGCTGAATTAAAAGCTAAACCATTATTGACTCACCAAATTCGTGAAGCTCAGAAAGTCGATGATGAATTGGTTGCAAAACGGGCTAAGTGTTTTCCGAACGAGGGATCAGAGTTTCAAATTGATGACGATGATTGTTTGAGGTTCAGAAATCGTTTGTGTGTTCCAAGGAATTCGGAACTCATTTCGATGATTCTGAACGAAGCCCATTGTAGCCGAATGACAATTCACCCGGGGAGTACGAAAATGTACAACGATTTGAAACGTCAATTTTGGTGGCATGGTATGAAACGGGACATCTCCGACTTTGTTTCGAGATGTTTAATATGTCAACAAGTGAAAGTGGAACATCAAGTGCCTTCAGGATTACTCCAGCCGATCATGATACCCGAGTGGAAATGGGATCGAGTCACAATGGACTTTGTGTCCGGACTGCCTTTGTCAGCAAGTAAGAAGGATGCGATATGGGTTGTTGTCGATAGACTAACTAAGTCGGCTCACTTTATCCCCGTGCGTACGGATTTTTCATTGGATAAACTAGCTGAATTGTACGTTTCTCAGATTGTGAGATTACACGGGGTACCGATTTCTATTGTGTCGGATAGAGATCCGAGATTCACCTCGCGATTTTGGAAGAAATTGCAAGAAGCTTTGGGTACCAAGCTGCATTTTAGCACCGCTTTTCATCCACAAACAGATGGTCAATCCGAGCGGATAATTCAGATACTTGAGGATATGTTGAGATGTTGCATCCTCGAGTTCAGTAGTTCATGGGAACGGTACTTACCTTTGATTGAATTCGCTTACAACAATAGTTTTCAGTCAAGTATTAAGATGGCACCCTACGAGGCTTTGTACGGTCGTAAATGCCGTACACCATTGTTTTGGACCGAGCTCGGTGAAAGTAAAATTTTCGGAGTTGATTTGATTAGAGATGCTGAACAGAAAGTAAAGGTAATCCGTGAAAGTCTGAAGATAGCCACGGATCGTCAGAAATCGTACGCAGATTTGAAACGAAAAGACATCGAGTATCAGGTGGGAGACAAAGTGTTCCTTAAGGTTTCACCTTGGAAAAAGATACTCAGGTTCGGCCGTAAGGGCAAGTTGAGCCCAAGATTCATTGGGCCGTACGAAATCTCCGAACGAGTTGGCCCGGTTGCGTATAGATTGATTTTGCCCCCGGAGCTTGAAAAGATTCATGACGTCTTTCATGTTTCGATGCTTCGACGCTATCGATCTGATCCATCGCACATAATTAGCCCATCGGAGGTTGGAATTCAAGTCGACATGAGCTATGAAGAAGAACCGATGCGTATCCTAGCTCGTGAAGTAAAGGAGTTGCGAAACAAAAGAGTTCCGCTAGTAAAGGTGTTATGGCTCAAACACGGGATCGAGGAAGCTACTTGGCAGACCGAGAGCTCGATGAAAGAACGATACCCAAACCTATTTACCGGTAAGATTTTCGGGGACGAAAATTTCTTAAGTGGGGGAGAGTTGTGACGGCCCAAAGTTGACCCTAGTCGAAAAGTGGTTTCGGGACCACGAAACCGAGTCTTATAAATAATTAAAAATTATATTCTGTGTTTATGATGTGAGTAATTGCATGTGTGAAAGTTTCATGCAGTAATTTGATCATCTTTATGTGAATTTTTTTTTATGGACTTATATGAAACTTTGTTGGAAAGTGAGAGGCTAATTTACAATGGTCTAATAGTACATGCATTGAAAGGAGTGGTTTTGCATGTCAATTTACCCAAGTTAAATATGGTGGCCGGCCATGTTATGGATTAAATAATATTATAACTATTTTATGCTAATAGTTTATGTTACAAAATGAAATAATGAATAAGGTTAATAAAATACAAGTTAGTGGGAGGAGAAACCAAAGTTAGCCTATGTTTTCTCCTCCATTGCCGTAACTAGAGAAAGAAGAGGAAGAAAAGCCTTTGGGGAAGAAAATTCGGCTAAGGTGGATACCTAAAGTAAGGTAAGTTCAATGTCATTCTTGGAAAACTTATGCACCATTTGGATGATTAGTTTAACTTCTACCTATTTTATGGTTTGAAGATAGGTTTTGTATGAGTTAAGTTTCGGTTAAGGTGGATTGATTAATTGGGTTTTATAAGGAAATTATGCCATAGCCGAATGTGTCTTGAAGAAGATGTTATATGTGCTTATTATAAGTATATGTATATTCGGCTAATGAGTTTGAATTGAAGTTTCGATAGGTTGTGGGTTGAGTGGCCGAGTGAACTATAGGCTTTGCAAGGATGGAATTTACTTATAAGTTGTGTGTCTATGGCTTTATTTGTTAATGACATTTAACATTATTTTTCATTTATATATATTTGTGCATTCGTTTTTTTTGGGAGATATGGTAAGGGATAGATTGATGTTCTAACGGTTTAATGGAGTTTGAACTAGTAAATACTTAATTGTTGGTATTTATGTGTGAAAGAGATGAACATGAACTTATTAAGTTGCATGAATAAATCTTTTGTTTATCTTAGGGTTAAATTAAAGAAAATGCCATTGGGTGCTTGAATAAAATAATTAGAGATTATTTTATATATATATAAATCAAAAGGTTCGGCTTTGTAAATGAATTTAAGAGTTTAAATCTTGAATAATGTTATGCATAGGTTTCGGCCATGAATCCTTGTGTTATAACACTTGCTTAATAATGAAAGAACATGAGCTTAAAGCTTGAGTAACACTCGGCTTTAGTGTAAGTTAAAATTTGTCAGGAAATAATTTCCAAGTTAGTAGATTATGTGTTAAGAGAGGGATTTAGATTGTATATATATGTATACATATTTATATTGAATTATTAAGGCTATGATAGCCAATTGAGGGTTTCGGCCAAAATAGTAAAATAAATTGGTGTGAATGTTTGAGTGATGAATTTGACTCTTGTGTCGATTTGGGACGATATGTGTGTTTATATGAAACTAAATGATGTTAAATAAATTCGATTATGCATGGTAATAAGCTAGAATTATGTTCGTTGGAACATGAGTAGAGCATATGTATGATGTTTAATATCTAGTTAATAACATCATTTGTACTTAATTGTATGGTATACATGTATTAAATCGAATAGCTAAATTGATAAGTTATTTAATAAAATCTGTGTGTGTGAAAGTCGGATCAATATATATATATTATTCTGAAAGTAATACTTGAATAGTCGATTAATGACTATTTTAAATTTTGTTGAACTTAAGCTCAAGAGCAAAGGGGATCTAGATCCGATAAAGGGAAGGAAAAAGTAATTGAATAGCCGTTGAAGTCGTTCGACGACATTTGAGGTAAGTCTTCGAGTAATGACCCTACTTGAATTATATTGAAATGAATAGTCATACTATGACGGATAGTCGAATGTGCTTAGAGACTATGTTATAAGGCCAATTGAAATTATGCTCTTTGTGTGCGGCTACTGAGCCGAAATTTGAAAGGTTTAATAAATGTTTTGTGTTTGAGCCTTAGTAACGAAGAAATGATATGGATGTGTTATGATTATTGATATATGTGTGCATGAGCATTGGAATATATCCGGGCTAAGACCCGAAGGCAATTATGCGAGTTAATATATCCGGGCTAAGACCCGAAGGCAATTATGCGAGTTGATATATCCGGGCTAAGACCCGAAGGCAATTATGCGAGTTAATATATCCGGGCTAAGACCCGAAGGCAATTATGCGAGTTGATATATCCGGGCTAAGACCCGAAGGCAATTATGCGAGTTAATATATCCGGGCTAAGACCCGAAGGCAATTATGCGAGTTGATATATCCGGGCTAAGACCCGAAGGCAATTATGCGAGTTAATATATCCGGGCTAAGACCCGAAGGCAATTATGCGAGTTGATATATCCGGGCTAAGACCCGAAGGCAATTATGCGAGTTAATATGTCCGGGCTATGACCCGAAGGCAATTATGCGAGACGATATATCCGGGCTAAGACCCGAAGGCAATTAGGCAAGTTGATATGTCCGGGTTAAGACCCGAAGGCAAGTGTGTTTGCGGTTGTATTCGGTTAAATACCGAAGAAACTTGGGTTTGAATGTGAGCGTTTTGTGCTGTAATTAATTCAATAAATATGCTCGACCAACCCGAACGATAAGGTATGTTGCATGTGCATTGGAAAAGTCGATTCGTTTTAAATAGTATTCGTGCGATCGGCTAACGAATTTTCGGCTTTTAGAAAGGTTGATACCTTGTGTATATATGTTGATGAAGTGTGAAGTAAGTAGGATTATGAGAATGTGTGTAAATAAAATGACTTAGTTAGCTATGTGAATGTAATACTGTAGTCAAAGCCGATTTCATTACTTGAGACTTACTAAGCTTAAAATGCTTACCCGGTTGCTTTGGCTCTCTGTTTTATAGATTGTGTTCGTTAGCTATCGGATTCGGGATCAGCGAAGTCGAAGTCATCTACACTATCAAGCTCTTTTGGTACTCTTTTAGTTGAACTCTGGATATGGCATGTATAGGACTACCCCCTGTTGTTTAAGTTCTTTTGTGATGTATGTGTGTAAAGCCATGCGAAAATGGCTTGTAGATGTGGAGTATGGCATTAGACCATTTGTGTTTATGTATGTATATATATGGTTTCACGATGTGACTATGGATTGAAATGGAAGTGTTGGGCTAATGATCAGCCATTGGAATGGCTAAATATGATCACATGTGGACCTATGTATGGCAAAACCCTAGTTGGTCCATGGTAACCACAAAATAGGTAAAGTTTACCTTGAAAACAGATTTTGACAGCAACAGTGGTGTAGAATTGAAAACTCACATAAATTCGTAGGAGTGGAATTAAATAGTGAATAAATTATGTAATCGAACCTTGATGAATCTACTTTCATATGGAAGTAACGAAACAATTATAGGAACAGTACAGAAAGAGATATTCGGGTTCTTGTGGAACAGGGCCAGAACAGTTTCTGGATTCACTGTTCCGCCTTTGGAAATTCACTATAAATTGACCAGAGATAATTAGGGGTCATACCATATATGTATGGATTCCTCTCTGAGTCTAGTTTCCATAGAAACAAACGGCATTAGTATTGAAGCCCTGTGCAGAGAGATATCCCAGTCGTAATGGGAAAAGGTCAGTGTAGTCGACCCCTGTAACATGAGAGACTTTGACTAATAAACTGTACTAATTGGCCCGACCAAAAATTCTAGAAAAAAATATATAGGTGGGGACATGAGTCTAGTTTCAGGGAAAAATCACAAAACTGACTTTCGAGTTGTGAAACTCAAGATATGATTTTTGAAGCGACTAGTACTCAGACTGGGCAGTGTCTGGAAAAATTTTTAAAAAAGTCTGTCAACACCTCGTATTCGACTCCGGTGACGGTCTCGGGTTCGGGGTGTTACAGGTCGCGCGTGTAGTATCTGAAATAGCTCCTCCTGCGAAGCTTGTAGAAACTCAAGGAATGGGTGCCGAACTTCAGTTGTAGCACGTACCGAGGAAGAACCCGATCCCTTACGTCTCTTTGAGGATGGGATCATGGCCTTCTTGCCTCTCGATGATGACATAATGTACCTGAAAAGGTATGAGCATTGATATAGTAGTTCCAAATGTGTTAACATTTACCGATATCAAGCGAGAGGTGAAAAATTTATATGATTATTCAGAAACATGTACTGAAATAAAAAATGCATCATCGGTTAAGCAAGAATCCTAGAACTAGTATATGCTATTTAGTAGTTTAAACAATCCAAATATAGAAAATACGAAAGCAAATTCCTAACTTAATTAGAACAAATTGGTAATATTAACAATATCTTTGTAAAGCATATAGAATACTAATGTAGCAACACAAATTGGAAAAACAAGGTTGAGAAAGTGAACCAAAAACTGCTGTAGGACGGCGCACAGGCGTGTTGATGGCGAACACGGGCGTGGGGCGTGAGTGTACAGCCATGTGGAGGAAAAATAGAGGGAAAAGAAAGGGGAAAGTGAGGATTGATGCAAGGGGAGTGGATTTGAGGGTGGTTTGGGGGTTGGGAAAGTGAGAATCTGGGGAATGATAGCTGGAATAGGGATTAGGAAGTGGAGAAGGGAAGATTTTGGCTAGGGTTTTGAAAGGAAGAAGAAAATGAACAGTGATTTGCTTATATAGGGGAGGTGCACACAGCCTAGGGCCACGCCCGTGTACTCTGAAGGTGAGCCCGTGTTTTTCAAATTTTGCAATTTAGGTAGTGCCCGGCTCTATCCCACGCCCGTGTGTCTTGGGCGTGTGTGGCACACGGCCATGTCACACGGTCGTGCCTAGCTTTATTTGCTTCTCCCACACCCGTGTGTTAGTGTACCACGCCCATTTATTATTGTCCACGGTTTAATGGCACGAGTGTATCTCAAGCCCGTGTCGAAGAAACAGAACCGAGCCTTGCCCCTGGCACGCCCGTGTTTTTCTATTCCCACGCCCGTGTTCACCTATCAAGTTCACCCACGGCCATGTCGTACAACTGTGGGGATTTATCGCATCCCGTGTTTTGGGGAAATCATGTCCTGCTTCCCCACGGCCGTATCGCACGACCGTGTCTCTTCCCCTCCTTGGCCACGGCCTTAGGCAAGCCCGTGTGCCTGGCCATGTGTGCTGAAAAACTTTGCAATTCAAAGATAAAATTAATGATTCAAAGTGTTAGAAATTAAAAATAAAGAAATCAGAATATGTTAGTGCTCGGGTTGCCTCCCGAGAAGCACTTATTTATAGTCTAAGCTCGACTTACCTCTTTAGTGAATGGTCAGGGTGGTTCGAGGAGCTCGTACTCTTCATTCCTGCTATCAATCTCATCAAAATAAGGTTTTAAACGGGTGTTGTTTACCTTAAAAGTGCCGAACTTTGGGTGACTCACCTCCACCGTACCGAATGGAAAAATACTAAGTACCGTAAGAAGGGTTTTCTCATTCGGTGTGGTAATGACAATGTTGGGATCTGCGGCATCTAGTAAGACTTTATCGCCAACCTTAAGTTGATTAAGAGAGGTATCGAGATTGTTTTGGCGTAGTTTCGATTTATCATGTGTTCTTGGTTTGTGTGCTCGCCATTCGTCTAGCTCCTTTATCTGTAGTCTTTGTTCTTTATGAATGTGTCCTCTATCATCCTTAGAACATGGCTCGTGAACTTCTTTGAAGCTTAACTTCTGTAAAGTCATATTGTCAGTTTTAGTAGATTGGTGTGGACTATTACCTTCAATGTTAGATGTGATGCCAGAATTATGAGCTTGAAGGGTGATCGTTTCGTCTCCCACACGAAGTGGAAGCTCACCTGTGCCAACATCAATAATTGTTTTAGCAGTTGCTAAAAAGGGCCTCCCTAAAATCAAAGGGGTGTTATTATCCTCTTCTATGTCTAGAACAACGAAATCAACAGGAAATATGAACTTATCTACTTTCACGAGTACATCTTCAATAATACCCCTAAGGAATCTTATAGTTGTATCTGCCAATTGAATGCTCATCCTAGTTTGTTTAGGTTTCCCAAGACCTAGTTGCTTAAACATTTTGTAAGGCATGACGTTAATACTATCCCCTAAATTAGCTAATGCATGACGTATATCTAAACTACCAATTAAGCAAGGAATTGTAAAACTCCCTGGATCTTTCAATTTGTGGGGTAGCTTATTTTGTAGAATATCTAAGCAGACTGCATTTAGCTCCACATTTGACGCTTCGTCCAACTTCCGCTTATTTACTAAAAGCCCTTTTAAAAATTTCTTTGCATTTGGCATCTGCGACAAAGCTTCAATAAATGGTAAGTTAATATGTAATTTCTTCAAAAGTTTAAGGAATTTACCGAAATGTTCGTCTGAGCGGTCTTTCCTTGTCGCGTTAGGGTATGGCACACGCGGTTTATATTTGACAGTCACTGGTTTGTTTGTATTTTGACTTACCTTATCTCTCCATTTCTTACCACAGTTTCTTGCCTCAGTTCTGGTTCAGGCCCAACGACTTCTTTGTCATCTTGAGTATTAATTGCGTTGAGTTATTCCCTTGGGTTAGGTTCGGTATTACTTGGCAAACTACCTTGTGGTCATTCGGAGATCAATTTGGAAAGCTGGCCTATCTGAGTTTCAAGTCCTTGGATCGATGCTTGTTGATTTTTAAGTGCTGTCTTGGTATTTTGGAAACGGGTTTCTGACATTGATATGAATTTTGAGAGCATCTCCTCAAGGTTCGATTTCTTCTCTTGTTGATAAGGTGGCTGTTGAAAACCCTCAGGATTTTATGGCTTTTGATTTCCTTGACCACCTAGGAGAAATTTTGGTGGTTCCTCCAATCTGTATTATAAGTATTACTGTATGGGTTATTTTGAGATCTAAAGTTATTGTTACCCATATAGTTGACTTGTTCCTCTTCGATTGTGGGATTGAAGGGTTTATATTCTATATGCACACCTCCTCAACTTACGTCACACCTCATTACTGGATGTACCTGTGTAGAGCCAAGTAAACCATCAATTTTTTATTGAAAAGTTCTACCTGATTTGACAGCATAGTAACTGAGTCGACGTTATAAACCCTGGCTATTTTTGTTGGCTTAGTCCTCATGACTTGCCACTAATAGTTATTTACTGACATTTCTTCAATGAATTCATATGCCTCTTTAGGTGTTTTGTTGTTGATGGTTCCGCCAACAGCTGCGTCAACCATTTGCCGAGTCGAGGGATTCAGACCATTATGGAATGTTTGTACTTGCAACCAAAGCAGTAACCCATAGTGAGGGCACCTTCTCAGTAAGTCCTTGTATCTCTCCCATGCATCGTAAAGTGTTTCTAAATCCATCTGTATAAAAAAAGAGATATCATTATGTAATTTAGCCATTTTAGCCGACGAAAAATATTTTAGTAAAAATTTCTCGACCATTTGTTCCCAAGTAGTGATAGACCCTCGTGGTAACGAGTTCAACCACTGTTTAGCTTTGTTTCTCAGTGAAAATGGAAATAACCGAAGACGAATGACATCATCAGAAATGCCATTGATTTTAAATGTATCGCAAAATTCCAAAAAATTTGCTAAGTGAGTGTTGGGATCTTTATCCTACAAACTGTGACAGCCCAAAATTGACCCTAGTCGGGAAGTGGTTTCGGGACCGCTAAACCGAGTCACCGAAATGTTTGAATGTGATATTTATTGTCTAGAATATGTAATTATGAATGTGGGAAAATTTCAAGCTTCGATTTAGTCGATTGCATGTGAATTCAGTTAGTAGGATTTGTGTGACACTTTTGAAATGTGATGGCTAATCTATAAGGATCTAATAGTGCATGTAATAAAAAGAGAGGACTTGCATGTCAAATTTCCCCCCTAATTAGTAGTGGCCGGCCATGCTATGAGTGGAAACATGTCACAAACATGTTATGTTAGTGAGGTATGTTAGGAAAAATAAAATAAGGAGTATGGGTAATAAAGAAATGGAAAAAAGAAAGAAAGAATGTGTGTGAGTGTTCCCCCATTGCCGTGAGTTAAAGAAAAGAAAAAAAAAATTGCTCATCCTTTTTCATTTCTTTTGGCCGAAAATTCTAAGGAAGGAGGAAGGAGTTCTTGCTTCATGTTTGGTTTGGAAGAGGATTAGGAGGAGGTTTGGCCATACTTGTATCTAGATTAAGGTATGTTTGAGGTTGTGCCATGAGATTCATGCATGTTTTTAGTTGCTAGCTTGAGTTCTAATTAGCCCATGGTTCAAATCTTTGCTATGTCATGGGGATGATATTCGGCCTAGGTGGATTTTGTGTTAATGCCATTGCATGCTAAATATGAAGCTTGTTAATGATACATGTGATGGTGGATTGATGACTCTTGGATTTTC
This sequence comes from Gossypium hirsutum, assembly GCF_007990345.1. Lineage (NCBI taxonomy): Eukaryota > Viridiplantae > Streptophyta > Magnoliopsida > Malvales > Malvaceae > Gossypium > Gossypium hirsutum. The sequence goes on along the minus strand of NC_053427.1, from coordinate 29,560,258 downwards.
TTTTTAGCATTTTTGAGTGAGACATTAAGTTCTTTGTTTAACCATGACCAAAATTGAAATGGTTTGGTGTTGTGATGTATTCGGCCATGGTATATCCATAAGTATGATTTATGCTTATTGCATGGTAGGTAAGATTTGTGTTTTGGATTTATGTTCATGTTTAGTTATAATCAACTTTGAGATTCGGCTCTTGCACACATATATATATATGTTCGCACATGACGTATTGGTATGACATATACAATATCTCAAGGTATATATTTACATATGATGGTGTTTCGGTTATGGAGTACATGATGGATGCGTATTGAGTTATAATATGTAATGCATTAGTTAGTAAAAGGTATGCCATTTGTGTGTGGTATTGAGTATATAATTGGCCTCAACATAGACATGCATAATCAGCCACATGAATGAGTACATTGGTTGATGTGTTGTTCGACCATAGGTAAGCATATTGAAGGCTTTATCTTGACTTAGAAAATTCGGCTAAGGAGAGTATTAACTAATGTGTTGAGTTTGATTCATGATTCCGTACATATGTGACTTTAATGTCTAATGAATATATGTGGGCCAAGTACCTTGAGTTCCTCTTTTCGATGCTCAAATGATTAAATCAATTTATTTGTTAAATTAAGCTCAAGAGCAAAGGGGAACTAAATCCGATAAAGGGAAGGAAAAAGTGGTCGAATAGCCATCGGAATCGTTCGACAACATCCGAGGTAAGTTTTCGAGTAATGGGACTTAAATTATGATTCGATTAGATTATGTCTTAAGTAAATCAAAATCATGCTCTTATATGTGGCTATTGAGCCGAAATTGTAAATGTGATAAGTGTCTTGTGTTTGAGCTTTGGTAATGAAAATGAAATATGAATGTGTCATGATTTATTGATATATGTGCATGGTTACTCGAATGATATCCGGGCTAAGTCCCGAAGGCTTTTGTGCTAAGCGACTACATCCGGACTAAGATCCGAAGGCATTTGTGCTAGCGACTATATCCGGGCTAAGTCCCGAAGGCATTTATGCTAGTGACCATATCCGGGTTAAGACCCGATGGCCTTGTGCGAGTGGTTATATCCGGCTAAACCCCGAAGATACTTGATTTGGGAACGAGCAATCTTGCTGTAAAAATTTAAATTAATATGCTCGTAAAATCCCAGCGATGAGGTATGTTTCGTGTGTGCTTTGAATTAGTTGATCCCTTACAAATCTGTATTCGCTCAGTCGATAAATGAGCTACCGGCCTTTGGCTAAGTTGATCTTTTGTGTATGAACATAAGGGTTGGTAATGTGAAGTAAGTATGATATTGAAAATTTGTGCATATGAAATTATCCGTTTAGCTATATGAATGCTATACTTTTGTTGTGCTGGAATCCCTTGCTCAAAACTTACTAAGCATAAATTGCTTACTCCGGTTCTTTGTTTCTCTGTTTTATAGATTTTGGCTCGTCAGCTATCAGACTCGGGATTTTTGGAAGTCGAAGTATCCCACACTATCAAAGCCCCCTTTTGGTACAATTTTGGTTGAACTTTGAAATGGCATGTATAGGACTACCCTTTTGTTGTTGGTCATGTACCCTTCGGTTTTGTGTAAATTTGGATAGCCATGCGAAAATGGCTTAAATATACTTTGATCATAGCATTATAATCGTTTTGTATGTTGTCCGTCCAGAGGTATGGAAATGTTGGTAACGGTTAGCCATGGGAAGGCTTATTCTTGATCACTTTTGGAATATGTATGACAAACTCTAGTTGATCCATGGAGGATCATGAAATAGGTAAAGTTTACCTTAAAAAACAGATGCTGGCAGCAGCAGTGATGTGGATGTGAAAAATAACTAAAAATAGTAGGAATGGAATTAAATAGTGAATAAATTATGTAAACGAACCTTGATGAATCTATTTTCATAGGAAAGTAACGAAACGATCATATGGACAGTATGTTAAGAGATATTCAGGTTCTCGTGAGACAGGGCCAGAACGGTTTCTGGATTCCCTGTTCCGACTTTGGAAATTCATTATAAATTAACAAGAGATAATTAGAAGTCATGCCATATATGAATAGATTCCTTTTTGAGTCTAGTTTCTATAGAAACAAACGAAATCAGTATTGAAGCCCTGTACAGGGAGATATCCAAGTCGTAATGCGCAAAGGTCAGTGTAGTTGATCCCTGTAACATGGGAGACTTTGACTAATAAACTGTACTAATTGGCCCAACCAAAAATTCTAGAAAACAATTTTTAGATGCATATATGAGTCTAGTTTCAGGGAAAAATCACGAAGCTGATTTTCGAGTTATGAAACTCAAGATATGATTTTTAAGGTGACAGTGACCAGTTAGCCAGCTTGCATGGAAAATTTAAAATGGATTGTGCAAAGAAGTGATTTAAGTCTGCAAACCCCTCGTGTCCGACTCCGGCGACGGACTCGGGTACGGGGTGTTACACAAACCATCAAACTGAACAAACTTCTATAGCATCTGAATAGTGTTAGGTTTTAATTCAAAAGTATTTGCAGCTACAGCAGATCTAACTATGCTAGATTCAGTTCCTGTTAGAGAAGGTTTAGCATAATCATACATAGTATGTGGAGCAAGATCTTGATTAGCCACAATTGCAGGAGGTAGCTGATTGCCTTGGTTTTCAGCCATCTCGTCGGTTAGGAGTTGAGTATCATCTTCTTGCTCGTTCTTCATGTATCATAAGCTGCGCCTTATTTCTCTTTGATTTCTATGAACTGTACGATCGATTTCTTCGTCAAAAAGTAATGGTCCCGACGGGTTTCTTCTAGTCATAAACTATAAAAACCTGCCAAGAGAAAGAAAAAGTAAATTAATAAATAATAATAATAGAATTAAATAAAATTAAATTGCAGGAAAAATAAATGGCTAAAGTAATAAAAATTTAGCGTTCCTAATATTTTAGTTCCCCGGTAACGGTGCCAAAAACTTGATCGCGTGATTCGTAACAAGTAATAAATATTTATAATGAAGATCAAACCTAGACTAACTATTATCACGACGAAAAGGAAAGCGCACCTATCAAACAATAGTATAGTAATGGCAAGACCGAGATATCATACCCAAGGAAACCAAAAGTACTAGTAATAACAATCTTTTTATTATTTAACCTAGAAATAAAGAGAGGTTGTTTATTAAACTAATTAACTAAACTAATTAACTAATTAAACTAAAGCAAAGAGAAAATTTGGAAAAAGACTTGAAGAAAAGTAATTGATAAAGACGACACCCAATGAGAAATCCACCTAGATTTCACTTGGTATCTGACTCTGAACCAGATGACTTATTCACTTGACTTGACCTGTAAGACTCCCTAACCTATATTATTATCTCTTTCGAGACTAATAACATCTAACTCTCAGTTGAATTAATCGAAATATCTTTCTTAATAAAAACCCCTAGGGAAGCAGTAAATCGATCTATGGACTCCCACATTAGGTTTCACCCTAATTTGGCAAAATCTCGTAACCCTATTTCTAGGCATTCGATCAACTCTGCTTAATTATGCCAAATCTAGGCGTTCGATCAACTTCGCTTAATTATGCCAAATCTACTCTTAGATAGGGACTTTTGCTCCTCTGCATAAGCACATCAAATCATGAATTAATACCCAGAATATTAACTCAAGCATTAAGAACACATAATTAAGAACAAATCAAGTATTTATTATACAATTCAGATAATAATAACAAGATCCATCATAGGTTTCAAACCCCTTAGGTATCTAAGGGGTTTAGTTCATAATAAAATAAGACTACATCTCAAAAGTATGGAAATAACAAAACATAAAGAAGACTCTAAAACCCCTGAAGGAATTCTGAGAGAGATCTTCAGTCTTGGAGTAGCTCTGGCTTTTGGGATGGATCGTCTGGCTTCCTTCAAGTAATTCCCGGCATGTGGTTCTGTACTTCAGAAAAGTTTTGGAGAGAGCAGCCCCTTTCTAAGTCATACTTAGGGTGTTTATATAGGCTTTGGATTGACTTTCTCCCTCCCTAAGTATCCTTTTCCATGTAAAATACAACTCTTTGAAAAAGGGACACGCCCGTGTGCCACGGCGTGTGACGTGATTGCCAGGCCGTGTTCGATCCGTTAAATTGCACATTATCGTGTGGGTCAATGGCCAGGCCGTGTGAATTGTGAAAGCCTTGGTCAACACCCTCGAAAGGCACGGGCGTGTGAGCTACCCGTGTGGCAAGGCTTAGGCCGTGTCATCTTCTCGATTTGGTCCGTTTTGTCCCTTTTTGGCTCGTTTTTGGCTCCTTTTGACTCTTGGTGCTCTCTTGAGTACAAAACATGAAATAACAGGATTAAGAGCACCAAAATCCATAAATCTAGTAATAAACATCCATAAATATGCTAGGTATTTGGGGTAAAAATATGTATAATTTGGCGTTTATCAAAGCTCCTGTTTTAGTGCTACCTGAACCGGGAAAAGAGTTTGTGGTCTACAGTGATGCATCCTTAAATGGATTCGGTTGTGTACTTATGCAAGATAGCAAGGTGATAGCCTATGCTTCACGATAATTGAAGCTTCACGAGAAGAATTATCCAACCCACGACCTAGAGCTTGCTGCTATTGTTTTTGCCTTGAAAATTTGGAGGCATTATTTGTATGCTGAGACTTGCCGTATATTCACGGACCACAAAAGTTTGAAGTAGTTGATGACTCAAAAAGAACTAAATTTGAGACTGCGAAGATGGTTAGAATTATTTAAGGATTTTGACCTGATTATCGACTATCTCCTAGGAAAGGCGAATGTGGTCGCCGATGCATTGAGTAGAAAATCCCTGTATGCTTTGAGAGCTATGGATACTCATTTGACTTTTCTTGATGATGGTTCAGTTTTGGCCGAGCTAGAGGCTAGGTCTACATTTCTACAGGAAATTCATGATGCTCAGCTTAATGATGATGACTTGCAAGCAAAAAGAGCTCAATGTGAGTCTGGTGTTGAGTCAGATTTCTGAATTAGTCCTGATGGATGTTTAATGTTTAAAGACAGGGTTTGTGTACCCAAAGACAATGAACTTATTCAGAAGATTTTGCAAGAAGCACATAATAGTCGTTTGTCTGTTCACCCAGGAAGTACCAAGATGTACAACAATTTAAAGAATATGTACTAGTGGAACGATATGAAAAGAGATGTATCTAAATTTGTATCGAAATGTCTGGTGTGTCAGCAAGTTAAAGCTGAACATCAAGTACCTTCAGGTTTGTTACAACCTGTAATGGTCCCCGAATGGAAGTGGGACAGAGTTACCATGGACTTCGTGATAGGATTACTTATGACTCCGGAAAAGAAAGATGCCATTTGGGTTATAGTGGATAAATTGACAAAGTCGGCTCATTTTATTTCGGAAAGGACTAATTATTCTCTTGATAGATTGGCCGATTTGTACATTTCTGAGATAATAAGATTGCATGGAGTACCACTGTCGATTATTTCTGACAGAGACCTGAGGTTCACTTTGAGATTTTGGATGAAGTTACAAGAAGCCTTGGGTACAAAGTTGAGCTTTAGCACAGATTTTCATCCTCAGACCGATGGCCAGTCTGAGTAGATGATTCAGATTCTTGAGGATATGTTGCGTTGTTACATCCTTGATTTTCAGGGTAGTTGGGAAAAATACCTGCCATTGGTAGAATTTTCCTACAATAACAGTTTCTAAACAAGTTTGAAGATGGCACCTTATGAGGCCTTGTATGGTAGGAAATGTCGGACTCTATTGTACTGGACAGAACTCAAGGAACATCAGATTCATGGAGTTGATCTGATCAAAGAAACCGAAGAAAAAGTTAAAGTGATACGGGATTGTTTGAAAGCGGCATCAGATAGGTAAAAGTCTTATGCTGACCTGAAAAGAAAGGAAATTGAGTTTCAAGTTGGGGATAGAGTATTCTTGAAAGTATCTCCATGGAAAAAGGTATTGAGATTTGGTCGGAAAGGTAAGCTGAGTCCACGATTTATCAGACCATACGAGATTACCGAAATAATTAGACCGTTAGCTTATCGTTTGGCGTTGCCACCCGAACTGGAAAAGAGTCACGATGTGTTTCATGTATCTATGTTAAGGAGATATCGATCAGACCTCTCTCATGTAATTTCACCGACTAAGATTGAAATTTGACCGGACATGACCTATGGAGAAGAACCAGTTAAGATATTGGCTCGCGAAGTTAAACGGTTGAGAAATAAAGATGTGGCTCTTGTAAAATTTTTATGACATCGACATGGTATTGAAGAAGCTACATGGGAGCCGGAAGAAACCATGAGAAACCAATATCCGAATCTATTTTCTGGTAAGACTTTTGAGGACGAAAGTCTCTAAGGGGGGAGAAATGTAACATCCTGAAATAGGGCCTAGTCGGAATAGTGGTTTTGGGACCACAAATCTGACATCAAAATATTTATTTTATGATTATTATGAGGCCTAGAATATGAGTATATGCATGTGTTAAAGTTTCATGAAGAAATTTTAAGTATAAGGTGTCCAATTGGAAATTAGGGACTAAATTGAATAAATTGCAAAACTTGGTTTCTAGAAGAAATTTATATGAAATTGCTTTAGATTATGAATTAGAAGGTCTCAGAGAGAAATTTTCCCAAAATCTAAATTGTTGGACAAAAATGGGCTTGCATGGATGAAATTTTAAAGAAAGTGCATAAGGGCATTTTGCTCATTTGTCATTTTAATGAATTAAAATGAGAAATTAATGGATAATGTGGGCTACCATAAGAAGGAAAAGTGTTTGGCTAGGCTTGGGTATGATAGAAAGTGTATGTGTTTCATTATCCGAGCCTAGGGACTAAATCGTAAAAATATGATAGGTTAGGGACAAAATAGTCATTTGGATCGGGGGTAGATATTAAACCCAAAATGCATAATGTAGTGTATAATGAGTTAATTTTGTTGTTATATACCCTAAGGAATAAATTCCAGAGGTCGATCGAGGTAAACCCAAGGTTTCGGAGTAATCGAGACATAATCCCAAGAAGAATACCAGGTAAGTTCGGATAACTTAAAGTAAACCCCTAATATGTATAATTGCATGATTTATGAACACATGATATTTGGATTTATTGATGGCATGAAAATGTATGAAATGCATCTTTGATAATGAATTGTTGATAACTGTCTCGGTTGAGGTTAAAAAGGGAATTCGATGGATAAACCATGTTTTACATGTGGAATGAGATCCTGCATGTGTTGCAGTAAGGATTTAGCCCGGACGGGTGTTCCTTGAATGATCAAGCCTTCCGAAGGATATGTGTGCACTATGGATTTAGCCCGGACGGGTAATCCGATTAGGATCTGAATTTAGCCTGGACTGGTAATTCAGATCCAAACTCATTAAGGGTGTTTGTCACTATAAGGGGTTTAGCCTGGACTGGTAATCCTGACATCACCTTACGAGTTCATGATATGAGGAATTTAGCTTGGACTGGTAATTCTGCCATGAAATGTGAGGTTCACGGGAGTGCATATATGTGAAATGATCATTTGTGAGAATTGACGGATACTGGGTATTCCATCAAGATTTCCTAGAAACTCAGCGGGGTTAATATTATGTATGCTAACAAGATGATAAATGATGAACTCATCTATATAAATTACATGATGTTTTGTTAAGTGACTAACTCGTTGATTAAGTGCATATGATAGGAAATCATTGTATAATGGATGATTCCATGATTTAAGTATGGATGTATTCTAATTACTCGGTAAGTTTACTTTTCGGTTATTCAAGCTTACTAAGCATGTACACTTACCCCACTCTTTTTCCCTGTTTCACAGAGCTCAATGACTTGAAAGGATTCAAGGACAACTGGACAGTCAACACACTATCAACTAAATAAGCTTTGGTATCGAGACTTTGTTCATTTTGTTCAGTGGCATGTATAGTATTTTTTGAGTATTTTGTTATATGTGTCATTTGATTTTCCAAATGAACGCATGTGGAAATATATTTATCTCTTTGTATATAGCCATGAAAGTTGGTTTAATTTAAGTAGGCTATGACTTACGATTTTATGCATGGTTTTATTTACAAACGATGGGTTGCTATCAATTGGTAATGAGTCTCTTGAACGAGCCAATTTTGGATGGATTAATGCAGCATGGGAACCCATAAACACTAAATGGGAAATAACCTATCATGTATGAAACCAATGATATGAGGTTTCCATACAATGAGTTTTATTAAGATTATTTACAAATGTAAAATTGTGTTTTCTCTCAAACTTGGAAATTTCTAAACATAAGAGGTAGAAAGAGGTGACTTTAGGCTTGGAAAATAGCCTATTAGAGTCCACATGGTTGGACACACGGGCGTGTGCTAAGGCCGTGTGTCCCCTGCACTTAAAATTTTTTAGCTCGAAGTTGTACACAGGTAGGACACACGGGCGTGTGTCTGGGCCGTGTTAATTTAACAGAATGCTCAAGTTTTGAGCACAGGATGAGTCCATGGGCGTTTGCCATGGCCGTGCCTAAATTTCAATGTTGTCCATGGGTTAAAGGCATGGACGTACCCCAAGTCACACAGGTGTGTGAGTCTACATGGCCCACCTGCATGGGCGTGTGCCCCTTTTTGCTACGGAAAATGTTCTGAGGAACCCAAGGGAAATCGAACAAGCCCGAATTTGTCCCACATTGCCTTCTGATATGTTATAGGTTTCGAAGGCCTATATAAGGGACGAGATGTTTATGACTGAAAGGTTTTAAATTTAAATGAAATTTTTGACTTGAGTTTGTGTACCGAAAGTGTAAAGTCCTGGTAATGCCTCGAGCCCTGTTCGGAGTTGGATACGGGTTAGGGGTGTTACATCAGACCAATTACCAGGAACTCCCATCAACGATGGTTCCCAGTGGACTACCTCTTTCTTAGATTCTCTCTGGCAAACTTCCCACCCAAGATAGTGTTGGAAAAATCACGGTTTGAAAATAGTTTTCTTGCAAAGCGGAAAATTAAAATTTTGAAAATCGACCTAGTTTGTGATATTTATAACAATAAACCTTAACCGAATTTGTACTTGTGTTTTTGGCTTAGCGGACCTTCATTGTTTTCGACTTAGCGGACGTTCGTTGTTTTCGGATTTCAACCAAACAATATTCTCCGCTATTTTCATACCACAAACTACTTTAAGTGTGGGCTCGAACCAATTGAATCGAAAAACAAAACTAGAAAAAATTTTCTCTCATTTTTGAGTGAAATAAAAAATTCTCTCTTTTTAATAGAAACTGGTAGAATTGTTATTCTGAAAAAGTATATGTAATATAAATGTTGAGAATAAATTCTCTCTATTTTTCAACAAAAAAACAATCTCTCAAAGTTGTGTTCATAGCTTTACCAGTGCCATATATTTATAGGAAGAGAAGACAAAACCCTTGTTGAGTTGTAGTGGTTTATTTCAAATAGAAACACAACATCCTACTTAAAATAGGACTAGAGTGGATGACACACCCTAGTATTTCTACTAGGGTTGCAACCCCTTCATGTTTATGAGGGGTTTTTGGGCTTCTCTCACGTTGGGTCCAATTACGAGTACTTCGTAGGCCTTTTTGACCTGGTACTTTGTAATGTGATCCAACCTGATTTAGTTTTTCTATTTTCCCAAAATAAACTTTAATATTTATATATAAAACAATTTTGTTATCCTTATTTTTCTCCCAGCAAAATTTTAACGAATTTACCACTGGTAAAATTTTGATGATTTTACCCTTGGTAAAATTTTGATAAAATATGTTCAATATTTCACAACTCGACATGTTCACTATGACCGATTGATTTATTTTTATTTTCGGGCTTCAAAACAGTCTAAAAATATGAACTCATTTCTCTGATCATTTTTTATGTAATCCATATAGGATTTCAAATGGATCATTTTCAATTCATTTCCATTTTTGGAAACCTACATTCATTTCTAAATGATTCCATTTCTCCATTTCGGGGAAAACAATAATCATTCCTGAATGTTTATCATTTCTATTTTCCTATTCATTCTGTTCATTTCTATTCAAATACGCAATTCATCTTTGGTTTCAATGAGCCAGCGGAGGGTCCGATTAGACTTATGTAGTTGAGACTCAAATGATTTATATTTAAGTTTCTAATTTTTGCCTACTAATTATAAACTCATTTAGTCACGAAGTCATTCCACTATAGCATCATGACCAAGCTCTCCCCAACAACATGCTATTATAAAAGCAACTACTCAGTGCTCATCTAATGACCTTGTCATAAGTGTGTTACCCTTATAAGATATCATTGATCTCTTTGGGATGAAAACTGTTCTCCCAATATGATACTATTTTATCTCATGGCAACAATTACACCTTCCTTCATGAAAAGTCAATCACTATCAAATAATGATCAAGTCATCCATCACAAAGACAGATGACTCGTGGCCATGTTTTCTTTTCATCAACTATATAATTCCAATGAGATGATATCATTTACCCATGTTTTGGGCTATGAATTCCACTATTGTGAATGACACTACATACTATAGAAGTCATACACCCAATGCACTAGCTTTTGGCTCTTTATCTATTTGAACTCAAGCTTTTACTTACATCAAAGTGTATGAGTTACGCTTACATAATTACCCATCCACTCAGGATTTAGGTATGCCACACTATGAGCATGAAAAGTGAATAAATTCATAAACAAATTTAGGATATATTATGCTTGGGTCCTTTCTGATGTACTTTCACTTTATCTTCTGGGAGTCATCTGCTTCGATGTCCAAGACAAAGCATCTCCCAATTGGACTTGATAGATGACATATTAGTCTTTCAATTAGTTTGCTCATTTCCAATTAGACTAAGGACATGTTTAGGTTCATTTACTAATTTTAAGTATTATGATCTGACTACGTCATACCGCTTAATATTAGTTAAACATTAGACAACCAGTGAGAAACATTTGCTTCCATTTTGTTTTACGTGCAAAAACCATGTGAGGAAAACAATAAAAAGTATATTAATTTAATTCATGAATAATTTTATTAACCAATCTGTTCAAAAAAATTATAAGTGTACTTAGACGAAAATACTACACTTAAGGCAATAGATCCAACAAATAGTCCTTGGCAAACTCCTTTCTTAAGAGGGTCCTTAGCGATCTTTCCCGGTTTCTGGTAGTCTTTTACCACAAATTCTTAATATTAAAATCTACCTCATCGATTAGCTTTATCTCACCCAATGTTGGTTTACTTGCCAAACACTAGCATACTTATGATGGCAGAAACTTAAATACTTTGAAGAAAATACCCCTTTCCTTTCACATATACCATGTTAAAAATGCTTTTACTGATTCCATTTACTTTTGCGTTGCTGGCGGATCCTCTTATTGACATACTTTTTAGTGTTTTCAGACACGCCATGTTCATCATGTTAAACTATTCACCACACGAGTCATATAGTGACTCCCTTTTTATGCCCTAATAGGCTTCCATGTTTACTACCCTGTTGGACCGCAGTTCGCCATAAAGTGTACCTGTTCACCATTGCATCATGTCATGTCTAAAAATGGACTTTTGATTCCAAAGAATCAGTAAACCCCTTTAGAGGTGTCATATTGTAGGACCTATATACTGCTTACATGGTGTCACCTCGAAAGAACTATATAACATTTCCACTATGTCACCCCTAATAACCTACATATTGTTTACATGGTTTTGCCTCAAATGACTTATATATCGTAGTCATAATGTCATCTCGAAGGACAAGACGATAACCATCATCACGTTGTTACCCTTTCATGCTGTAATTTTATTTAGTTATTGTTAGTTTATGACCAAGATCGAGTGCTAGCCTAGTAGTTAAGAACAAGTATATCTACCCTTGGGACCCAAGTTCAAGTCCATTCTCCTACATTTTATTTTAATTTCAGCACACCCCTTAGTCAAACCTTATTGTAGCCCAAACTACTTGCCATATACTCATGAGTCCTCCTTCCTTCCATACTTACTCCCCTTTTTACTCCTAATGTTCCCCTCCTTTCCTTTTCTCCCCCTTGTTTCTCTCCTTTCCATTTTCCTCCCATTTGACTTGTTTTTCCTACCCTTACCACCAAAGAATCTTTATGTTTTTTCATTTTGCTTCTCCATCCTTTCTCTCCCATTTTCTCTTCTCCACCTTTTTGTGTCACCACTTTTATTTCATTTTGCAATTGTCCACCACTACATAACCACACTTGCACTACTGCCTTTCCCTTTTCCCCCTCTTGTGCTTCCACTGCTCCATCATCGTACCTCCATCACCTCTACTTTGCCACTGTTGCCACCCATTTTCTTCCTTTCTTATCCTCTCTTCTTTTCCTTTGATTATAAATGAATATCTTTTATTCTTTGTCCCTTTTTCAAGTGGATATATATATTATTTACTCTTCATATTCAACTTATCTTCATTTTTTCTTATCGATAGCCATTATTCCCCCTACTCAAGATTTTTGTTGAATCGTAGTTTTTGATCTAAACGGTAAAACAGAAGTCATAAATCACCCAATTGAATCTTAATTCTTTTTCTTTAATTATTAGGGCCAAATCTTATATATTCAACTCATGAATATTGTGTTTTCATTGAAGGTTTCAATTCGGTTCACTCAAATTTTCATTAGAACAAAAAGATTATTGGATCTCCATTGAAAGGGTGATATAGTAAGTTGATTTCATTCGATTTCATAAGAGGACCTTATTGGACAGTTAAGTCGAAACTGGCACATATGTGTTTTTGATGTATGGACCATCACTTTATGATTAGATTAAGACAATATCTAATTAGATTTGTAGCGTTGAAAAGTGGAGGATTAGATCTAGTACCGTGGGACCTTTATTATAGGTGTGGGTTCTAACCATAAAAGGATTGTGGATGTTCGATTCATAAATAAATTAAGAGTATATTTAATAATAGTTTTTATTTTTAAAACTTTGATTATTTAATAATAATTTTCATTTTTAAAACTTTGATTATTTAATAATAATTTTCATTTAAAACTTTGATTATACTTATGACTAATTGTTTGCATAAATGATCTTGGTGAAAAATAAATCCTTTATAAAGGATTGGCTACAAGTAAGTATATCTGATCTAAAAAATTCGTGTTGCCAAAAATGTTAGTATATGATTCGGGAATGTTTGTATGTTTTGTGATATTTAAGCATGCCACTATTCTATTATTGATACTATTAGCATTATAAATCATGTTCACTGAAACTAATACATAAGATTGTATATTTAAGGCATGCCACAATTTTTGTTGAAAAATTGATTACATGATAAAATCATGATTACTGAAACTGAAATATTGATTGAATGAAAATTCATGTCTACTATTTCTACCATTGATCTCATGTTTTAATCATGCCTCTTGTTTCTACCACTAATCACATGTTTTAATCATGCATACTGTATTGTTTATGTTATTGTTAAAGCATGTCATATTGCATTTGGATTGGGACAATTATGTAAAGCGGAAGTACTGGCAGCTTGTTTGCAATTCTGGTGGCTTGTCTGCAATACTAGTAGTATATCTGCAATATTTGTCGCTTGTCCACAATACTAGCAACATGTCTGCAATACTGGTGGCTTGTGCACCTCTTATTATGGTGTGTAGTGGAGTTGAGTAGAAAATTTTCTGAAAATTTTGCACTGACATGTTTATTCATGGCATAAACTGTGAATTATGTACTATTTTTAATATTCTATATATTCACTGACTTGAGTTTTATATTTACTGTCTATTACTATTTATAGGAGTAATGGCTCACACTGAGCTTATTAGCTCACTCCTTAGTTTCTGATTTGATTTTAGATAATCCATGAGTTTAGGACTAATCATTTAGAACACACAATATACTGTGAAAGTACAACATACCATTGACACCAACACTGAACCTTGCGGACTAATCATTCCAAATCTGTTCACATTTAGCTATCAATTTTGGGTCATCATTTTACAACTCTCGAATTCTCTGAAGAAACAATGGCCTAGCTTTCAGTTCAACTAAACATTCAATGCTCACGATTCCAATTCAACTAAACATTCAATGCTCTCGAGGTAAACAATAATTATTAACGTGTCAGTAGCAACGTTAGCTTTTCTTGGGTGATAATCAATTATCAAACCATAATCTTTCAATAAATCGAGTCACCGTCATTGTCTCAGATTCATTTCTTTTTGAATTATTAAATATTTCAAGCTTTTATAATCGATATATACATTTCATTTCTCATCATACAAGTAATGTCACCAAATCTTCAAAGCAAAAATAATCGTGGCCAATTCTAAATCGTGAGTTGGGTAATCTCTCTTGTGTGGTTTTAACTATCGAGAAACATAGGATATGACCTTTCTATCTTGGATTAATACACAACCTAACCCACTGAGCAACACATCACTATAAACAACATATTCTTTCCCAGATTCAGGCTGAGTCAATACAAGAGCTTCTGTCAATAAAAATTTCAGCTGATCAAAACTCTGCTAACATCTATCCAACCAAAGAAATTCAACATTTTTTGGAAGCAACTTCGTAACTGGCAATGAAATTATCAAAAAATTCTTAACGAATCATGACTTTATTCAATTATCGATAATTGATACACAGTATCATTGACCCGTCTTTCTTTTTCACAAACAACGTTGGTGCACCCAAAGGAGATACACTAGGCTGAATAAAACCTCTGTCTGACAATACCTGTAAGTGTGCTTTAAGTTCTTTCAACTCAGTCAGTGCCATTCGATACAGTGCAACAGATATCAGAGTAGTCCCAAGCATCAAACTAATCACAAACTAAACTTCTCGCTCAGGCAGTAATTTCAGTAACTCTTCAAGAAACACATCAATAAACTCATTAACAATTTGTACCTAACTAATCTTCTATCCCGATTCTCAAGTATCAAGTATATATGGCAGAAATGCTTCACAACCATTTCGGATCAATTTTGGAGAAGAGATTGCTGGAATAACTCTAGCAGTGCTGTTTGATCTATTAGACTCAACTATAATCATTTCACCAGTTTGAGATCTTAGATCAATTCGTTTCAATCTACAATTCACCATAGCATCATATAACGATAACCAGTCCATTCATATAATGATATCAAATTTGTGAACTGTTAACAACATCAAATCAGTAGGAAAGCCACAACCCTATATTCTCAATGACACTTTCATCATATTAAGTTAACTATAACACTTAAACGATTTGTAACTCAGACATCAAACGTAATTGACTCACTAGGTAAATTCTTATCCATTACTAATGCAGTGAAAATATATGAATGAGTTGACTCAGGGTCAATCAGTGCATACATAGTAATATCAAAGAAATAGAATGTACTACCAATAACATTGGCTGCGGTAGCTTCCTCCCTAGCTCGTATGGCATATGCTCGAGCAGACACTATAACTTCTGATCTAATAGCTATTTCTTTGGTCCCATTTCGATTAGCTCCAATATTACTATAACACCCTAACCTGTATCTATCGCTGGAATAGAGTTACGGATTCAAAAAAAATTCAGATAATTTCAACATTTACTATTCATTAACTGAGATTATTCGTAACATCCCTTAAATGGACCCTCGAGGCAAAATATGAGCTTTAGAATCAAATTGGGACTTACACGGGAACTCTAAAAACTTTTCGCGACTTTTTAAAAATCTTCCAAGTTACAGGGCTCACATGCCCGTGTGGTCTGAGGGACACACCCGTGCTGCAGGCTGTGTTCGACCCCATGTAACTCTCTGATTTATGCACACGACCATTCCACACGCCTATGTACCAGGCCATGTGTCACGCACAGCCTAGACACATGCCTATGTCTCTGCCCATGCGCTCAGTTCTGAGCATTCTATTTTCTCGAATTTAAGGTGCAGCAGACACACGACCTAACACACACCCATGTATCTGCCCATGTGGACAAAATAAAGCCATTCCTAGCTTCATTTCTCACCCAAAAATCACACCAAATTCTTGCACCAAACGTACATCCAAATACCAACCAGCCCAAGCATTGAATTCAAGCAATTTATAACTTCTAACATGATATATTGTTACATGCAATCATACTTAAATCTTACCTTTCTTAATCAATCAATAATAAACACTTATGTTATCTCCATCAAGTGAAGTTAAATACATATATATACCTGTACCAAAACACAATCATCACTAGCCATTCCAATGGCTAAATTACAATAATCATTTACATGCCAATATGAGCAATATAACCTATACATGCCAGTGTAACCATAATTGCTTTACCATATTGTATTGACATGGGCTGATGGATAGTGTGAGTGATCTCTGCCAAGCTTCCAATCCAACAAGCTTCTGATTTACTGTAAAATAGGGAAGTAAAACTAAGTAAGCAAACAATGTAAGGCATATTAAATCAATTTGACCTCAAGCCCTACACACATCCTCATCGCCCTTATTAGTTATATATTCCATAATAACATCAAAACATATATGGACTCAAAAACTATCAAGTTTCCAAGCATATATGCTTTCCACAACATGTATTCATTCAACATGTATAATTCATCTCATTATTACAAGTATAATTTCATAATAATTCATTTCGAGTTCAGATCATTCATATCAGAGCTTTACTCATATTACTCGGAATATCAAGTCACGATTAGTACACTCAAGATGTACAAGCCTATAATTAAGAATGAACATATATTCATCAAATAAACTCCATGTACAAATATCATCATCTCATGTTTACATATATCATTTGTCATGTATCATCATTTTCTTGTATTTCAGACGGATACGTGTAATAACTCATTTCTTATTCATATATTCTCATATCAAAATTTATACCCGTTGAATTTATCTGAAATATTGATGGTTACACGGGTAGTACACTCGAGGTGCACAAATCAGGATCCGTCAATTCGTATTCAATGGTACCCATATGGCACTATATCAGAGAGCACACTCTCAAGCGATGCACATGTGTAAACAACATGATTACTAGTCCAGGCTAAATCCTGTCTCCAATATATACTCAATAGTGCTTAGTCAGGATTACTAGTCCAGGCTAAATCCTTTTTATGACATATGCTCTAAAGAGTTTTATCTGGATTACTCGTCTGGGCTAAATTATTTTAGAAATGAGGTCAATAGGATTACTTGTCAGAGCTAAATCTTGTCAGCAACAAATGCAGGACCTTGATGATTCACTTAACTAACTAAAATCAGGACAAAGGCAAACGCACCTATCAAATAGCAGTATAGTTATGGTGAGTCGGAAATATCGTATCTACGAGGACTAAAAGTACTAGTAATTACTATCTTTTTATTATCTAGCCTATAAATTGAAAGGGGTGTTTTAAATCTAAAATTTATCTAAACTAATTATTAAGACGCAACAAAAAATTAAGTAAGAAAATATTCAAATGAACTAATGAGAGAGACCCAGGAAAGAATCAACCTAGACTTCACTTATTATTCTGAATCTGAAATAAATTATTTATTCACTTGCCTTGATCCGTAGAAATCCCTAAATTATATTAATATCGCTTTCGAGAATAAAAATAATTGACTCTAGGTTGATTAATTGAAATCTCTTTCTAATTAAAACCTTTATTGTCACATTAACTCGATCTATGGATTCCCATATTAGATTTGACTCTAATTTGGTAGATTTATGTCGTCTTATTTTTAGGATTGTATGCAACTCCACTCAATTATGTCGATTTTCCATTTATTCAACTGGGATTTAAACATTTTTCAAGCATTATCGGGCATGTGATTATTTCATACATCCATAACATTCATATAATTCAAGTAAACAAATTTCACATTCATTTCAAGCATATAAATAACATTTTCATCGTTTATCCTTTATCATCTATCGGACATTATCATTTAATTTAAACATTTTTATTTATCAGGCTTGATCAGATATGTAATCATTTCACATATTTATGATATTTATACAATTTACATAATCACAATCAATGCAAGCATGTAAATAAACACAATTTAGTTACACGAACTTACCTCGACAATGTTCGTGTACGTAAAATCTAATAATCTGACATTTTCCTCTTTCCTCGTTCTAGCTTCGAATTTGGTCTATCCAGATATATACAAGTAAATTTTACATCAATTTATCACAGTTTATATTCAAGTGGACTCAATTTACATCCTAGGAAAAATTACCATTTTGCCCTAACCTTTTCAAAAATTCCCATTTCGTCCCTAGGCTCAGAAAATGAAATTTATGCAATTTACAGCCTATTCCAAGCCTAACCAAAATTTCACCGTAAAAATTATAGCACATATATTTTGCAAAATTCAGAATTTTTCTTCAATATTCACAAATTTACATTTTAGTCCCTAAATCATATTTTCATAAAAAATCACTTTATAAAAGTTGTTTGCCTATCAACAACCTTTTATTGTCTACCATAAATTTCAAATTTACAGCATATTCATCCATGACCCAATTTCCATACCTTGATAAATTTTCCAATTAATTCGCCAAATAGATAGATTAAGCTATCCCGGTTTCAAAAATATCAAAATTACTAAAAACAGGACAAGAAAACTTACCCAATTTGGCCAAGAAAGTTTTCTCTCTCTCTCCTAGGGTTTCCATGGAATATTTTGGGGAAGAAGATGATAAAAGTGATTTTTATTTCTATTTAATTAATTTATCATCTTTAATAATTTTGATTTCCAATTTAGTCGTTGGCCTTTTTCTAATTTTCCATGGATGAATCATCCAAAAATATCTACAACTTTTCATTAATGGTCTAATTGACATATAAGGACCTTAATTTTTAAATTCCATAGCTATTGAATCCTTTTAGCTACTAGAATTCAACTTTTGCATTTTATGCGATTTAGTCCTTTCCCTAATTAAACACATAATCAATAAAATTTTCGTATCGAAATTTTCACATAATACGGACCATATAATAAAATAAAAATTAATTTCATTTTTAGTTCGAATTTGTGGTCTCGAAACCATTGATCTGGTTTCACCAAAATTGGGCTGTTACAACTCCCACCTTAAGGAATTTTCGTCCTCGAAAATTTTACTAGTAAAGAGATTCACTCTTTCTCATAGTTTCCTCCAGTTCCTAGGTTGCTCCCTCTATATCATATCATTGTTAGAAATTTTCACTAAAGCTACCTTTTTATTTATCAGCTTTTCTCTCTAAGTACCAGAATTTCAGTTAATCTTTCACTGTAAGTCATGTCAGGTTGAATTTAACATTTATCAAAGCAATAATAGGTGATGGGTCAGATCGATACTTTCATAACACATATACTCATAAAAATATTATGCATTCTGTAGGACTCTGATAATAATACCTACCAACACGCAACAGGTCCAATTCTTTTCAGAAATCTTAAATAACCCGAAAAACCATAGACTTAATTTGCCTTAATTCCCAAATTGGAGAACTTTCTTCCATGACAAAACTTTTAAAAATATTTTGTTGCTAATCTGAAACTTTATCTCTTTTTATTTTTAAATTCACATCAGATTTCAGATGATCAAATACTTCTTTTAAACTGTCTCAGATCCCTTTCATCTTTCTTCAATTTCAATGATTCAAACCAACTACATGTATCTTTTCTCACAGAACTCAGTTCAAAACACCGAAGTTTTACACTTGTTGTAATAACCCGATTTTGGGCCTAGTTAGAACAACGATTTTGAAACCACTAACCCGAGGTCTGAGAAATTTTTTTATATAATTTTATGTGTTATAGCATGTTTATATGAGTACATGAAATTTTTGGTGAAATAATTCTAGCGATTGCACGCTTAATTGCAAAAAAGGACTAAACCGCATAAAGGGTAAAAGTTTTATTTTTCTAGCAAATGGTGTTAAATAGCTAGAGAATCATAATTAGAGATCTTTAAAGGGAAAATAGACCCATTTCAATAGGGGTGGTCAGCCATAGAGACAAAAATGAATAAAAAAATCAAATTTGGTGAAGTTGGTAGCCTATTTTGACTAGAAAATAAGATTAAATAAAACAAAAGACTTCATCTTTTTCATCCCTTCTTTCACCACCAAAAATTTCAGCTATTTTAGGGGTTTTGGAGCTTCAAAATTTCAGCCACTCTCTACCCTTACAAGTAAGTGATTTTGATGGCCTTTCTTGATAATTTTTATACTTTTGGGACCCTTGTAGCATAATCTAGCTAATGAGGGGACTATTTTTCAAAATGGTTGAAAGTATAGGGTTTTTCCATGAGAGTTTTCATGTTTTTTGCTGAATTTTATGCAAGAAAATGAATCATGGTTGTTAAACAAACAACTTTTGTGAAGTAGTTTTCATGAAAACTTAACTAAGGACCATTTTGCATAAGTTATAAATTATGTGGTAAATGTGTGAAACGATGGGAATTGTGGGCTGCTTCTAGTATAAAAAGAATTCGACTAGGCTTGGTTAGTGAGAAAATTTGATAAAAATTGATTCACGAGCCTAGGGGTAAAATGATAATTTTGTGAAAGTCTAAGGGAAAAATGGTTATTTTGCCAAAATATGATTTATGAAATGCATTAAATTAATGTGATGATTAATTTAGTGAATTTTTATCATTTTAGATCAAGAAATATGAAATCTAGACCTAGACCTAGACCGGGGAAAAGCTAAGTTAGTAGACTAAAGCCAATTAGCCATCCACTTTTTGTATACCGAGGTAAGTTGTACACAAGTAAAATAACTTTATTGTTATTATGTGTTGAATGAATTATTTTGCATAATATGATTATGAATAATGTATGATGAAATTAATGCGGTAAATTCCCAGTTGAACCTAGGAATAGATTGGATATCCATGACATGACATTTGGGTGATATGTGTGCCAGTGTAATACCACATTTGGAACATGGCATCGACCGTGATATGTGAGCCAGTGTAAGACCATGGAATATGGCATTGATGATGTTGTGAGAGCCAGTGTAAGACCATGTCTGGGACATGGCATCGGCATTGATATGTGCGCTAGTGTAAGACCATGTCTGGGACATGGCATCAGGCACATTATGAGAGCCAGTGTAAGACCATGTTTAGGACATGGCATCGGGATTGAGATGAGAGCTAGTGTAAGACCGTGTCCAGGACATGGCATCGGCCTTGACATATGAGCCAGGGTAAGACCATGTTTGGAACATGGCATCGGCAACTCACTCTCTTGTGTAAAGCTTGTCAGATATCCTTTAGTATTCCAAATGGTTTCACGGGTTATTTTAAAAGCTTATGACAATGATATGGAATGATATAATCATGTTGTGAGTGGTACAGGTTCTTATTCGAAACTCATGAGATATGAGTCATGTTATATTGCCTTGATGGTAAGAATGACATAAGTAAGTTCTAGCTATGAAAATGATCTTGGGACGATATTGAAATCTTTGGTTTATACTTGTGATATATATATAAGCATGTAGTGATATTTACCCATGTTCACTCAAGAATGTTGTGTTGATTTATAATATGCATAGTTAATTTTGTTACTTATTTATATGCAACTTACTAAGCTTTATGCTTACTCCCTCTGCTTTCCATTTTCTTATAGTCCCACCAAGCTAGTATCGGGGATTAAGGGACGTCGAAGGCATCGATCACACTATCACCTGAAGCTTTGGTATAGCTAGTTTAATATTTTCGATTTTGGCATGTATAGGGACTTGAATCTTTTATTTAGTGTCTTGTTAGTTTAGCCACAAGAGTTTGCTCATAGGATGGATGTGATATTCATTTTGTATAGGCCATTAATGTTGGCTAATATTGATAATTATTAAATGCATTTGATTAAAATTTCTTATGGTTGTGGTTGTTTTGGTTATATGTGTTATGCTTGGATTGGTTTTGGTTGATGTTGTTTAGGTTGGTGCAAATAAGGGTGGCAAAAAGACTTGGTAAATAGCCTTGTTTTTATCCACACAGGCAAACACACAAGCGTGTGTCTAGACTGTGTGTGACACACGGTCTGCACTACCTACGTGTAGTTCGGCCGTGTGTCTCCTACACCTCATTGTTTTTCAAGTCAATATGCATGGTAGTAAACACACGGGCAGAGACACTGCCGTGTGTCATAGTCGTGTGGTGTGTTAGGCCATGTCCCCTTAATTGGTTGATGACGTCATAAACGGAATGTTAAGGTTTTTGTACACGGACTGAGACACGGGCATGTCATGGCCATATGAGGGACACAAGCCATGGACATGGGCATGTTCCAGGCTATGTGTAAACCCCTGTAGGTTCGAATTGAAAAATAAATCCACACGGGTTAGGGACATGGGCGTGTCTAGATATGCCCATGGTCGTGTGAGCTACACGGGCCTTCAGCGCGATCATGTTAAGATGACACACGGGCGTGTTCCCTGTTTACTTTGAATTTTTTTAAAGTTTTCTAAAGTACTCAGTTAAGTCCCAAATCTTTTTTGAATCGTGTTTTCAGCCTCATGGGCTCGTATTAGGGACTTTATGTTTGATTTTCAAAAAGTTTTAATTTAGACGAAAATTATGGCACAAAAATGTTTGTAAGCATGTGTTTAGGTGCGGTAACACCTCGTATCCTGTTTCGGGGTTGAACTTGGGTAAAGGGTGTTACTTTTAGTGGTATCAGAGCTATGGTTTAGTCGATTCTTAGACTAACCTAGCATGAGTACGAGTCTAGCTATAATGCCATAAATATATTGTGATAGTGTGACGACTCCTGACAAATTTAAATTGTGTTTTCATATAGTAAATGGATCTAGACGAAGCTGTGGTGGATGATGTGGAAAGTAATGCACCGGCTACGGTTAAAGGGATCGCACTAGTTGAAAGTGGGCCCGTGACATTGAGTTAGGGAAGAGGGGTTAGAGAAGCCTACCTCTATATGATGGATGCTTGGTACTCGGAGTTCGTTCGTGCAAATCTGAACACTTCGCCTCCCCCACCTCCTTCAATTCCTTAGCCTGCCCATATGGCTCCCCAAGGAGTAGAAATGGTTAGGAGAGAAAAACCTCTGGTAGATAGAATTTGTAAGCACCGATCCAAGGAATTTCGGGCTAAAATTGATGATGACCTAGAGAGAGGAGAGTTCTGGTTGGAAAATACCATTAGGGTATTCGATGAATTGTCTTGCACCACTGAGGAGTGCATGAAGTGTGTTGTGTCACTCTTGCGAGACTCGACCTACCAATGGTGGAACAACCTTGTGTTGGTTGCACCAAGGGAAAGGATTATATGGGAGCTTTCCTGGAAGAATTTCGAAAGAAGTATATTAGTCAGAGGTTTATAGACCAAAAGAGGAAATAATTTCTAGAACTGAAGCAAGGCTGAATGACGATAACAGAGTATGAGCATGAGTTCGTGAGACTCAGCAAATACGCTAAGGAGTGCTTATCTATCGAAGCCACTATGTACAAGAGGTTTGAGGATGGTTTGAAGGAAGATATCGGATTGTTGGTTGGTATTTTGGAGTTAAGAGAATTTGTAGCACTTGTTGAGAGAGCGTGCAAGGCTGAAGAATTGGCCAAAGAGAATAAGAGAGCTGATATTGAGTCACGTGACTCAAAGAAAAGAAAAATAGGAAGATCATTTTAGACCTCATCCAAGAAATCAAGAGTTTCCTACTCGAACAAATGTGTCAACAGGATTTTCGAGAAGAAACAAGAATAAGCAGTATGCGGCGTCTAAAGCTTAGACCACTTCCATTGCGAGCGTTGGTAGTGCTTGACCGAATAGACGGGAGTGTTCGCAGTGTGGTAGATGACATTTCAGTGAGTGCCGGGGTAATGATAGAGGCTGTTTCAAGTGTGGTTTACTAGACCACTTTATTCAAAACTGTCCTGAGATGGAGGAGAAAGACAAAAAGGAAGATGTGAGAGCGAGTAATGCTTTATCGAGGGGTAGACCACAGAAGAACCCTGGGAATGGGGCTGACAGTAGAGGTATGCCTAGAGATTCTATTGTGAGGTCCGAGGGCAAAGCGCCTACAAGGACATACGCCATTCACGCCCGCGAAGTTGCCGCGTCTCCAAATGTGATTACAGGTACCCACTTTTATATTTGCATGAAATTGGTACCTAGTATGAATATGCTAGTGGAGTCTACTGAATTTTTGGTAAAAGTGTCCAACCCATTAGGCAAACATGTAATAGTTGACAAAGTGTGTAGAAACTGTCCTTTAATGGTTAGGAGCCATTGTTTTCCGACTAACCTCATTTTACTACCGTTTGATGAATTTGACCTAATTCTTGGCATGGATTGGCTGACTATTCATAACAAGTTAGTAAATTGTGGTAGTAAATTTATTGAATTGAGATGTGAAAATAGGGATATTATTCGGGTTGAATCAGGTGGATCAGACAGTTTACAGTACTGATTTCTTCTATGACTACTGAGAAATACATAAGAAAAGGGTATGAGTCCTATCTTGCATTTGTGTTGAATAGCCAAGAGTCGGGAGTAAAGATCGAGTTAGTACCAGCGGTATGTAAGTACCCAAATGTGTTTCCGAAAGAATTGCCCGAATTACCTCCAATTAGGGAAGTTGAGTTTGGTATTGAGTTAGTCCTTGGTAAGACACCTATCTCGATTGCTCTATATAAGATGGCTTCAACGGAGTTAAAGGAGTTAAAAGTACAGTTACAAGAATTAATGGACAAGGGTTTTGCGAGACCGAGCTATTCCCCGTGGGGTGCTCCGGTACTTTTTGTGAAAAAGAAAGACTGGTCGATGAGGTTATGTATAGACTATAGACAGCTCAACAATGTGATAGTGAAGAACAAGTATCCCTTGCCAAGGATAGACGATTTTTTTGATCAACTAAAGGGAGCCACGGTGTTTTCTAAGATAGACTTGAGATGCGGCTATTACCAACTAAGAGTTAAGGAACAAGATGTGCCAAAAACTGTGTTTCGGATGAGATACGATCACTATGAGTTCCTTGTCATACCCTTTGGCTTAACAAATGCCCCCTCCGTGTTTATGGACTTGATGAATCGTACTTTTTGGTTGTACTTGGATAAGTTTGTGGTTGTTTTTATTGACGATATATTAATTTATTCTCGCGATGAGAGTGAGCACACGGAGCATTTAAGAACTGTTTTGAAGACATTAAGAGATAAGCAGATATATGCCAAGTTTAGTAAAAGTAGTTTTGGCTCCAAGAGGTTGGATTCTTGGGACACATCGTGTCAAGCGATGGAATTAGAGTTGACCCAAGTAAGATCTTGACTATTGTTAGTGGAAACCACCGAATAATGTATCAGAGATTAGAAGCTTTCTAGGCTTAGCGGGTTACTACTGATGATTTGTTAGAGGATTCTCCATGATTACTACTCCAATGACGAGGTTACTACAGAAAGATGTCATGTTTGAATGGATAGAGAAGTGCCAGTAGAGTTTTGAAAAACTGAAAGTACTATTGACTGAAGCACCGGTCCTAGTACAACTTGAATAGGGAAAAGAATTCGTAGTGTATACCGATGTATCCTTGAATGGATTAGGATGCGTGCTTATGCAAGAAGGCAAGGTGATAGTGTATGCCTCGAGACAACTGAAGCTGCATTAGAAAAACTATTCGACTCACAACTTAGAGTTAGCAACCATAGTGTTCGCACTGAATATTTAGAGACACCATCTATATGGCGAGAGATGCCGAATATTCACTGACCATAAAAGTCTAAAGTATGTGATGACTCAAAAGAAATTGAACCTTCACCAACGGAGATGGCTAGAGTTGATAAAAGATTACGAGTTGGTAATTGACTATCATCCAGGAAAGGCAAACGTGGTTACAGATGCATTAAGTAGGAAGTCATTGTTTTCCTTGAGAGCTATGAATACTCAGTTGTCTATAATCGAGGATGGTTCGATTCTAGTAGAGTTGAGAGCTAGACCTATGTTTCCTCAAGAGATTTGTAAAGCTTAGAAGAGTGATAAAGATTTGCAAGCCAAGATGACTCAGTGTGAGACAGTTGACGAATCAAATTTTTATATTAGTACCGACGGTTGTTTAATGTTCTAAGATAGGGTTTGTGTACCTAGAGATGATGAGCTTATTGGGAAAATCTTCACGAGGCACATAGTAGTTGTATGTCAATCCATCTGGGTAGTAGTAAGATGTATAATGACTTGAAGAGATTGTATTGGTGGCCGAGCATGAAAAGAGACATCTCAAAGTTTGTATCAAAATGTTTAATTTGTCAGCAAGTTAAAGCCGAGCACCAAGCACCTTTGGGTTTACTTCAGCCTGTGATGGTTCTCGAATGGAAATGGGATCGAATTACCATGGATTTTGTGACAGGATTGCCATTGTCACTAAGAAAGAAAGATGTTGTTTAGGTCATAGTTGATTGACTAACGAAATCAGCTCATTTTGTTCTAGTGCGTACCGACTACTCACTTGATAAGCTAGCCGAGTTATATATTTCTGAGATTGTGGGACTTCATGGAGTACCTTTGTGAATTATTTGGGATAGGGATCCTATGTTTACTTTGAGGTTTTGGAAAAAAGTTATAAGAAGCTTTGGGGACAAAGTTGAATTTTAGAATAGCTTTCTATCTGCAAACCGACGACAAGTTGGAGAGAGTAATTCAGATTCTTGAAGACATGTTGCGGTGTTGCGTCCTAGAATTCCAAGGAAGTTGGGAAAACTATTTACCACTGGTAGAGTCTGCCTACAACAATAGCTACCAGTCGAGTTTGAAAATGGCACCTTATAGGTTTTGCACAAGCATAAGTGTCGAATACCCTTGTATTGGACTGAACTCAGAGAGAATCAGATTCACGGGGTTAACTTGGTCAAAGAGACTGAAGAGAAAGTGAAGGTGATTTGTGACTATTTGAAGGCCGCTTCAGATAGAACAAAATCCTACAAGGATTTGAAACAAAAAGAAATTGATTTTCAAGTCGGTGATAAGGTGTTTTAGAAAGTATTTCCATGGAAGAAAGTCCTCAGATTCGGTAAGAAAGGAAAGTTAAGTCCACGCTTTATTGGACCTTATGAGGTGACTGAGAAAATTAGACCGGTAGCTTATCGGCTAGCCTTGCCATCCTTGTTAGAGAAGATCCATAATGTTTTCCTTGTGTCGATGTTGTACCGTTACTTTTCTGACCCTTTGCACGTTCTTTCGCCAACAGAGGTTAAGATTCTATCATACATGACTTATGGCGAAGAGCCGGTTAAGATCTTAGACTGAGAGGTCAAGCAATTAAGAAATAAAAGTATAGCACTCGTGAAAGTATTGTGGCATCGACATGGGGTTGAAGAGGTGACATGGGAGCCCGAAGAAAATTATGAGAGAGCAATACCCAAAAAATTTTAATGGTAAGTTTTTCGAGGATGAACATTCCTAAGGGGGAGAATTATAACATCCCGATTTTGGGCCTAATTGGAACAGTGGTTTCAAAATCACAAACCTGAGGTCAACGAAATTATTTTTTATATAATTTTATGTGTTATAGCATGTTTATATGAGTACATGAAAATTTTGGTAAAATAATTCTAGCGATTGCATGCTTAATTGCGAAAAAGGACTAAATCGCAAAGAGAGCAAAAGTTTTGCTTTTCTAGAAAATGGTGTTAAATAGTTAGAGAATCATAATTAGGGATCTTTAAACGGCAAATAGATCCATTTCAATAGGGGTGGTCAGCCATAGGGACAAAGATGAATAAAAAAAATCAAATTTGGTGAAGTTAGTAGCCTATTTTGACTAGAAAATAAGATTAAATAAAACAAAAGACTTCATCTTTTTCATCCTTTCTTCCACCACCAAAAATTTCAGCCATTTTATGGGTTTTGCAGCTTCAAAATTTCAGCCACTCTTTACCCTTACAAGTAAGTGATTTTGATGGCCTTTCTTGATAATTTTTGTACTTTTGGGACCATTGAAGCATAATCTTGCTAATGAGGGGACTATTTTGCAAAATGGTTGAAAGTATAGGGTTTTTCCATGAGAGTGTTCATGTTGTTTTCTGTATTTTTATGCAAGAAAATGAATCATGGTTGTTAAACAAACAACTTTTGTGAAGTAGTTTTCATGAAAACCCTAACTAAGGACCATTTTGCATAAGTTATAAATTATGTGGTACATGTGTGAATGATGGGAACTGTGGACTGCTTCTAGTATAAAAAGAATTTAGCTAGGCTTGGTTAGTGAGAAAAAATTGATAAAAATCAATTTACGAGCCTAGGGGTAAAATCATAATTTTGTGAAAGTTTAAGGGCAAAATGATCATTTTGCCAAAATATGATTTATGAAATGCATTAAATTAATATGATGATTAAATTAGTTAATTTTTATCATTTTAGATCGAGAAATACGAAATCTGGACCTAGACCGGGAGAAGGCCAAGCTAGTAGACTAAAGCCAATTAGTCATCCACTTTTTGTATACCGAGGTAAGTTGTACGTAAGGTAACTTTATCGTTATTATGTGTTGAATGATTTATTTTGCATAATATGATTATGAATAATGTATGATGTCGGTTGAACCTAGGAATAAATTTGATATCCATGACATGACACTTGACTGATATGTGTGCCAATGTAAGATCATGTCTGGGACATGACATCAGCCACGATATGAGAGCCAGTGTAAGACCATGTTTGTAACACCCCTAACCCAAATCCGTCACTAAAATGGGGTTATTATCGATCATAGGACAATTCAAACAGACTTTCATTACAATGTGAACCATCTAATAAAATTATTTTAAAAAAAAAACCAAATTAACATGTCTTGATCATAACATTTATCTAATTATTCAAATTACTACTAATACGGTACAAATAAATAATCATAAAAACTAAATATTTAACTTGTAACCTAATATAATTCATTTCATACTCAAATCATATATGTAAATTTAATATTAAAATATACGAATGGTTTACATACGAATTAATCTATTAACTTATAATTCATACGCACCAACTTTAATTAATAATTTTATACATCACTTCACTTCATATAAATAACATATATCACAATGTCCTCTTCATTTATCAAATATTATTAAAGCTTGTGATACATATTACTTAATCGTAAATACCACACGAGCTTACAAGTGGCACATTGTGACCTATTTTAATCACATTTGCTGAACCACAAAGTAGTATATAAATATAAGTCTAAATAACATATCCAACTTGTCATTACTTGGCCAAGTCATTATATTAATAACCATGACTTATGCACACATGTATATACGCTTATTCATTACTATAGCCACTGAATTTAAATAACTAATACCCATTAAAATATATATACATATCGTAGTTATTTTACTTCAATATTAAGCCAAGATTAGTAAACCATTCTCAAATATAAACATATCATATATTACCTAAGCCTAAATAAATCCTATTTACATTAGAATATAGCCGAATACTCTTAGGAACCAATTCACATACATTTCTATCTATGCATGCACTATAGCCTAATCATTCCATCACAAATATCATAGCAAGCTTAAAACATACTTGTAAATATACTATGGTCAAAACAAATCTCATCATATCCAAAGTCATCAACCACATTCAATTTATGAAACGCATATCACAAATACCTTCCATCTTTGACGTATAACATTATAACCAAATAAACTTAGACCATATCAACCAATCATGAATTATACATATCACTATTATTGTCAATGAAAGAACATCGTATATAAATATCCATGTACATATCTTGATTTTTATCTAACTAACATATGATATACCATAGCTCATTTTATAACCATTATATGTCATAGACCGAGACACATAAACAAGCTTCACAAACATCATATACCTTAGACACACTCCCAATATAAGCTCAAACCAAGGCCAAATATCCACACAACCATTAACATTAAATGCAACTATGGTTCACATGAAAATATAACAGGATAAATCACCAAAATCACAACCGAACACAACCATCACCAAAACAAAGCATTAAATTTGAGCATAACAAATTATTAAGCCATTTTCGCATGGCTCATGGCTACATTAACCAAAATCAAACATTTCAAAAGTAAAACCCAGCCTATACATGCCGTAGATTCGAAAGTTCACTTCAAAGATACCGAAGATTGTCGATAGTGTGATAAGCTCCTCTGACGATTCCCGAGCTCGTAACTTGAATCCATATTCTATAAAACAAAACAAACATACACATACAGAGTAATATTTTATAGCTTAATAAGTCATAAGTAAATAAACTATTCAAGGACGTAATTCATACATTTAACTATACCAAAATTATACTATCATAGTCAAATTAAAATTCAATCTTACGATTTAACACTTATTTTATACTTTCACATATACTTATTTATGGCCGTATACATATATATATTACAAAAGCATCTTTCGGTTTCAAAGCACAATTATTTAGTGACCACGTACATGTATAACCATAAATCTATACTCAAGAACTAAAATATAGCTTCATATGCATAAGCGTAGCAATGACCGAATGAACACTTATATATATATAAAGATACATTAACAAACTATCATTCAATGGCTAAGCCAAAACATCTTTATCATACCAAATACACATACACTTATATATACATAAATTCATAAATCAAAGGTTAATAATCACGTACATATTTAAGTTATATGTCGAATGCACACATATATATCTACAAAATATCTTTTTGATACATATGGATTACCTTGGCCAAATAATCATATAGTTAAATTAACAAATTATCATTCAAATTTTCAAAGCCAAAATGTTATTATATAACCAAGTATATCTCCACTCATAAACACAACCTCATAATCCAAGATATAACTTTATATATGTACTCTAAATATATGGCCGAATATACAAGATTATAAATACACATATTCAAGAATCATTTAACAACCATTATATTTCTGGTTCACAAAGCCGAATACACATCTTTTGTTCATATACAATCTTCATTTACATCACACACAATTTGTAACACATATCAATAACTTACTTACCTTACTTCAAGTAGATAATAGGCTATTTCATACCTGATCATTCAGCTCATTTTACATATTTGTTCACAATTTGTCGTTGCCCGATGAACCACTCGGAATTGGATAGGATACTCGGATAATCACATAAATCGTACAATGCCAACGTCCCAGATGTGGTCTTACATGTAGTCACATATCGATGCCACTGTCCCAAACAGAAATCGTAAACAAGGGGCTGAAGAATTTAGAGCAAATATTGATGATGATGCAGAGAAAGCAGAGTTCTGGCTTGAAAATTCTATCCGGGTATTTGATGAATTATCTTGTACACCTGAAGAATGTTTGAAATGTGCTACATCTTTGTTGAGAGATTCAGCCTATAATTGGTGGAAGACTTTGATTTCGGTGGTACCGAAAGAGAGGGTAACCTGGGAATTCTTTCAAGAAGAGTTTCGGAAGAAATATATTAGTGAAAGGTTTATTGATCAGAAATGTAAAGATTTTCTTGAGCTGAAGCAAGGTAATATGACAGTCTTAGAATATGAAAGAGAGTTTGTTCGATTGAGTAAGTATGCCAGGGAATATGTTCCTACAGAAGCCAAGATGTGCCGACGATTTGAAGACGGGCTCAACGAAGACATTAAAGTATTTGTCGGGATCCTTGAACTAAAAGAAATGGTAGTACTGGTTGATCGAGCTTGCAAGGCTGAAGAACTACTTAAAGAAAAGAAAAAGGTAGAGGCTGAGACTAGAAACTGGAAGAAAAGACCGATGAGTAGTTCATTTTCACAGCAACCTAGAAAGTCAAGGAATATGAATCCTCGTTCCCAAGCTTCAGTTGGACAATCATATGGGAATTATAAGAAGCAAAATGTGGGTCCTAAATCTCAGAATACTTCTGCAGCCAGTGTAGGGAACTCGAGATTTGTTAAACCCGAGTGCCAGCGGTGTGGTAGAAATCATTTTGGTCCGTGCAGAGCAAATGAATGTTTTCGATGTGGTTCTCCGAATCATTTTATTAGAGACTGCCCAGAGAGAGCTGAGAAAGAAAAATTTCAGAATGTAAAAGCTAGTGGTGCAGACTCGAGGGGAAGGTATCCGAGAAAAGCTGGAAGTGAAACAAGCAGTAAGAATGTAGCCAGGGATGCACCGGTTAGACCTAAAGGAAGGGCTCCGGCTAGAACTTATGCTATTAAAGCGCGTGAAGATGCTTCCTCACCTGATGTGATTACCGGTACTTTTTCTCTTTATAATGTTAATGTTATTGCTTTGATTGATCCCGGTTCTACTCATTCATATGTGTGCATGAAATTGGTGTCTAGTATGAATATACCTGTTGAGAACACAGAATTTATGATTAGAGTGTCGAATCCGTTAGGCAAATGTGTGACTATTGATAAAGTATGTAAGAAATGTCCTTTAATGATTCGGGATCATTACTTTCCGGCCGACTTGATGTTGTTGCCGTTTGATGAGTTTGATGTTATTTTGGGTATGGATTGGTTGACATTACATGATGCTAAAATAAATTGCAAAGAAAAGGTTATAGAATTAAAGTGTGAAAATGGTGAAACTCTGCGGGTTGAATCAGATAAATCAGAGGCATTGCCTAGTGTGATTTCTTCAGTGTCGGCTCAAAGATATCTGAGAAAGGGTTATGAAGCTTATTTGGCGTATGTAATTAATACAAAAGAAGTTGAAAAGAAAGTTGAATCAGTGCCGGTTGTGTGTGAATTTGCGGACGTATTTCTAGAAGAATTGCCGGGTTTGCCTCCAGTTAGGGATGTAGAATTTGGTATTGATTTGATACCGAGAACAGCTCCAATTTCGATTGCTCCGTATAGAATGGCACCAGCAGAGTTGAAGGAATTAAAGTCGCAGTTGCAAGAGTTGACTGATAAAGGTTTTGTGAGACCGAGTTTTTCACCTTGGGGTGCTCCCGTGTTATTTGTGAAAAAGAAGGATGGTTCTATGAGGTTGTGTGTTTATTATCGGCAGTTAAACAAGGTGACAATCAAAAACAAGTATCCGTTGCCAAGAATCGATGATTTGTTTGATCAGCTAAAAGGAGCGACATGGTTTTCAAAGATTGACTTGAGATCTGGATATTACCAACTACGAGTAAAGGAGTCGGATGTGCCTAAAACTGCTTTTAGAACAAGGTACGGTCATTATGAATTTTTAGTTATGCCATTCGGGTTGACAAATGCTCCTGCTGTGTTTATGGATTTAATGAATCGCATATTTCGGCCATACTTGGACAGATTTGTTGTGGTGTTTATAGATGATATTTTAATTTATTCAAAAGATGAGACAGAGCATGCTGAGCATTTGAGGATAGTTTTGCAAACTTTGAGAGATAAGCAGCTGTATGCTAAGTTTAGTAAAAGTGAATTTTGGCTTCGGGAAGTTGGATTTTTGGGTCATATTGTTTCAGGTGATGGTATACGGGTTGATCCTAGTAAAATTTCAGCCATTGTTGATTGGAAACCACCGAAAAACGTAACTGAAGTTAGAAGTTTCTTGGGGCTAGCTGGGTATTATCGGCGGTTTGTAAATGGATTTTCTATAATTGCTGCTTCTATGACTAGACTACTCCGAAAGGATGTTAAATTTGAATGGACGGAAGAATGTCAACAGAGTTTTGAAGAATTGAAAAAGTTATTAACTGAAGCACCAGTGTTGGTACAACCCGAATTAGGTAAAGAATTTGTGGTGTATAGTGATGCTTCTCTAAATGGTTTGGGGTGTGTACTCATGCAAGAAGGAAAAGTTGTGGCTTATGCTTCGAGGCAGTTAAAACCTCATGAGAGGAATTATCCTACTCACGATTTGGAATTGGCTGCAGTGGTGTTTGCTTTGAAGATTTGGCGACATTATTTGTATGGTGAAAAGTGTCGAGTATATACCGATCACAAAAGTCTTAAATACTTGATGTCACAAAAAGACTTGAATTTGAGACAGCGAAGATGGTTGGAGTTATTGAAAGATTATGAGCTTGTTATTGATTATCATCCGGGAAAAGCGAATGTGGTTGCCGATGCTTTAAGTAGAAAGTTGTTGTTTGCTTTGAGAGTTATGAACACTCAGTTGAAAATGTCAGATGACGGTTCGATTCTAGCAGAGTTAAGAGCAAGACCGATGTTTTTACAAGAGATTTCTGAAACTCAGAAAAATGATCAAGATTTGCTAGCCAAAAGAAAACAGTGTGAAGCTGATACGTGATCAGATTTCAGAATTGGTTCTGATGGGTGCTTAATGTTTAAAGATCGAATTTGTGTACCGAAGAATGAGGAATTGATTCAAAAGATCCTACAGGAAGCACATAGTGGTTATTTCTCGATTCATCCGGGTAGTACGAAAATGTATAATGACTTGAAGAAAATGTATTGGTGGAATGAAATGAAAAGAGATATATCAGAGTTTGTGTCCAAATGCTTAATTTGTCAACAGGTGAAAGCTGAACACCAAGTACCTTCAGGATTACTCCAGCCTATTATGGTTCCTGAATGGAAATGGGATCGGATTACTATGGATTTTGTTTCAGGATTGCCATTGACTCCGGGAAAGAAAGATGCCATCTGGGTAATAGTTGACAGATTAACTAAGTCGGCTCATTTTATCCCGGTACGTATGGATTATTCTCTTAACAAGTTGGCTGAACTGTATATTAGAGAAACTGTTAGATTTCATGGAATACCATTATCGATTATTTCAGATAGAGATCCAAGGTTTACCTCGCGGTTTTGGCAAAAGTTGCAAGACGCGTTAGGTACGAAGTTAAATTTCAGTACTGCTTTTCATCCACAAACTGATGGACAATCAGAAAGAACAATTCAGATTCTTGAAGATATGCTTAGATGTTGTGTATTGGAATTTCAAGGAAGTTGGGAAAGATACTTACCGTTGGTGGAATTTGCTTACAATAATAGTTATAAGACGAGCTTGAAAATGGCACCTTATGAAGCATTATATGGTCGTAAGTGTCGAACGCCATTGTATTGGACAGAACTCAAGGAAAATCAGATTTATGGAGTTGATCTAATAAAAGAAACTAAAGAAAAAGTGAAGATAATTCGAGATTGTTTGAAAGCTGCTTCAAATAGACAGAAATCTTATGCAGACCTAAAGCGAAAGGACATTGAATTTCAAGTTGGTGATAAAGTATTTTTAAAGGTGACTCCGTGGAAGAAAGTCCTTAGATTTGGACGGAAGGGCAAATTAAGTCCGCGTTTTGTTGGGCCGTATGAAGTAATTGAAAAAGTTGGACCGGTAGCATATCGGCTAGCATTACCACCTGAATTAGAGAAGATTCATGATGTGTTCCACGTATCTATGTTACGTCGGTATCGTTCGGATCCTTCACATGTAGTTTCACCGACAGAAATTAAACTACAACCAGATATGACCTACGAAGAAGAACCGATTAAGATTTTAGCTCGAGAGGTCAAACAACTAAGGAATAAAAATGTTGCACTTGTGAAGGTGTTGTGGCAAAGGCATGGAGTAGAAGAAGCTACATGGGAATCCGAAGAAACTATGAGAAATCAATACCCACATCTGTTTACCGGTAAGATTTTCGAGGACGAAAATCCTTAAAGGGGGAGAGTTGTAATATCCCGAATTAGGGCCTAATCGGAATAGTGGTTTCGTAACCATAAATCCGAGATAGAAATAATTATTTTATAATTATTTTGAGGTTTATGATATGATTGCATGATTGTTTGAAAATTTCGTGATGAAATTCTATGCCTAAAGTGCTTAAATTGAAAGTAGGGACTAAATCGAAAAGTTGCAAAACTTGCATTCTAGAAGTTTTTAGTATGAAATTGTTTTGGAATATTAATGAGGAGGTCTTAAATATCAATTTGACCAATTTTAAGTTCATGGACAAAATTAGGACATGGAAGGAATTTTTGGAAAGTTTAGTAGTAAGGGTATTTTGGTCATTTAGTTATTAAAATGAATTAAAAACAAAATTAAAAGCCAATTTTTGTCCATCTTCTTCATTAGGCCGAAATTTCAAGGGTTCTCCATAGCTAGGGCTTGTTTCAAGCTTCCAAGCTCCATAGTAAGTAATTCCAAGCCCCGTTTTTAATGATTTTTACGTTTTTGAGATCCCGGTAACTCGATAAAGCTTATGTTAGCAATAATTTAACCTAGGGTTTATATTTGAAAAATACCCATAGGTGAAATTTGTGTATTTTGATGTTTTATGATAGAATATGAAGTTTTAAATTATGTTAGACAACTTGTACTACTCGATTTTAAGCAAAAACGAGTAAAAGGGCTTAATCGGTTAAAATACCTAATAGTCACAAGTACGTGTTAGAGTGAGAATTTGATGTTGCCATAGAAGAGAAAAGTGATCAGCATGTTGTAAAACATAAGAATAAGGAATAAAGTTTAATCCCGAGCCTAGGGGCAAAAATGTAAATATGCAAATGTTTAGGGGTAAAATTGTAATTTTGCCAAAATTTGAGTTAAGGATTAATTTGATAATGTGAGTATTAAATAAGCTAAATGTGTTATTTTAGATCAAGAAAGACGTGGAATCGACCTCAATCGAGGAAAAGAAAAGATTGTGGACTAAATTGCAAAATCTTTGTATTTTGGTACCAAGGTAAGTTCATGTGTAAATAATGTAGCATAATGGTTATTTTTAAGTTATTGATGTTAATTATATGTTATGCTTAATTTTATTATGAAATGTATGTTTTGTGGTTAATTTCAAATAATATGTAAATTATGTGAGCTACTTGTTAAATATAATTGTTACCGAGTATTGATTTCGGCATTCTACGGAAGACGGCAAGGATAAGTGTTCGAGAAAAAAAATTCCGTTTGAACCTTAGGAATAGATTAGGATACAAGTGACATGTCACTAGGATGGTTGAGCATCCGAACTCATTGAGTTGAGTCCGAGTTCACTTATGGATGCGAATGTCCGAACTCGTTGAGTTGAGTCCGAGTTCGTGAGATGTAACTAGGCATTCGAACTCGTTGAGTTGAGTCCGAGTTCACTTGTGGATGCGAACGCCCGAGCTCGTTGAGTTGAGTCCGAGTTCGCTTATGGGCGGGTTACATGATTGCTTGATTGCATATATGGCACTTATGTGCAAGTTATCCGTGTATCCGAATTATATTCCGATGTGTTCAACGGGTAAAGTTCTACTCAAATGGAGGAATATTCGAGATGTAAAGAGACGTATTGGTAAGTGATGTGAAATGAATATTTTGGACAGGTATGTATTTAACCCTCGGGTTGAGTATTGATACAACCACGATAAGGTAATAAGATGATGAAAAATGATTAAAAATGTGATATGTGTTTTAGTGATACATGCTAATGTTGATTGGTATGACTGTTTGTTATGTTACTTATTATTTGCATATGAACTTACTAAGCATTTATTCTTACTCCCTCCTTCTTACTCATTGTAGTTTTGGACAAGCCAGCTCAGGAGTCGGGATAGGTCGAAGGCTCAGTCACACTATCCGGAAGACTTTTGGTAATGGCTTGTAAATTTAAGTATGACATGTATAGCAATATACTTTTTTTTGTGTAAATGATCTTATGGTATGGTGATGGAATGGTTGAGAAAATGCTTGATAATGATAAATTATGGAAATAGTTAGTTTAGATTATATTTGATGTTAAGGAAAATTATTAAGATACTTAGTGCATAAAAACTCATAAAAGGGATGAAATTTGCCATAAATAGAATACTGTAGCAACACTGATGCGAGTTTAAAAATTTACTAAAAATCATAGAAATTTAACTTGGTGATGGACTACATATAAAATTGAAGCTTATTATGTCTAGTTTCACATGAAACAAATGAAACAGGTAAAGGAATTATATGTTACAAGATATTTTAATTTTAGTGAAACAGGGTCATAGCAGTTTCTGAATCCCCTGTTCCAACTTTAGAAATTCACCATAAATTGTAAAGATATAATTAGGTAGTGTATTTTATGTTCCTAGAATCCTTATTTAGTCTAGTTTCAGGAGAAATAAACCTCATAGTCATATGGATTTTTTACAGAGAGAAATGTGGTTCGTAGTAAACAGAGGTCAGACCAGTCAAGTCCTGAAACAGGGGTAACTTTAACTAATAAACTGTACTAATTGGCCCAACTAAAAATTCTAGAAAAAAATTAGTAGATAGATATATGAGTCGAGATTTAGGGAAAATTTACGGATCTTGATTTTGAGCTTCGTAACTCGAGATATGATTTTTCTTGTGACTGTGATGCAAGTAGCTTAAAAGCTGTGAATGTAGAAATAAATAATCCAAAGTTCTAAATATGTTAAATTAAGCTTAGTAACACCTCATACTCGACTCCGGCGACGGTCTCGGGCGTGGGGACGTTACAACTCGGGTCTTTTAACCAACCATATAAGAATGATTTTTGAAACAGGGCACATGCCCGTGTGGAAGGGCAACACGCCCGTGTGGCCACTATGACATGGTCGTGCTATGGCCCGTTTGGTTTAGATAGCCTAAGCATAAAGGGACATGCCTGTGTCCAAACACGTGTGAATTAAATTCCAAATTCGAACCTATAGGGGTTTTCACACGGCCTGACACACACCCGTGTCCATGGCCCGTGTCTCTTACACGGCCATAACACACCTATGTCTAAAAACCTTGACATTTTATTTCTGACGTCAGCAACCAAATAGAGGCACACAGCCAAGGAACACGCCCATGGCCAGAGGCAGTGTCCTTTACACGTCTGAGACACATGGCCGTGTCACTACCCGTGTGTTTACTAGTATGCATACTGACTTGCAAATTTTACGTGCAAGAGACACATGGCTGGACAACATGCCCATGGGGCTGACCGTGAGTCACACACAGCTTAGGCACACGCCCGTATGTCTATTCATGTGGACAATATAAGGCTATCTACCAAGCCTTTTGCAACCCTGAAACACAATCCAATACCATCCATCACACCAAAGCCTATCTTAACATGATTTCCCAATCAAGCAACTATAGCTAAGACCTATATACATTTCACATATGTTTAAACAACTAATTTATGTACTTTGCTATCCATATACTGAAATTTACATGTTTAACCATACCAACAATTTTCTCAATCATGAAAGACCTTCTTGTATTCATATAAAAACTTTCAATATTAGCCATTTTTCATGGCCTTATACAAAATGAGTCAAATGCTAAAACAAGCCAACACATTTGGCCCCAAAACAGTGTGACACTAAAACAAGACAAAAGTTCCTATACATGCCATAATAATAATAAGAAAGAACTAACCATACCAAGTGCTTCAGTTGATACTGTGACTGGTTTCTCTGACGTAGGCGATGATTCTCGAGCTATGTTGGCTGCACTATAAGAAAAAGGAAAGGAAAAGGGGTAAGCATAAAGTTTAGTAAGTTGCATGAAAATAAACATCAACTAATATCATACAACAATATGCTTATAACATTTCATAACTTGTCCATGAATACAATGAATAGACATAAATACAACTTACTCATCACTATCCAATACAATTTATATGGCATATATTGAGCCCACACCTCATACATTTCAAGTAGGTACCTGTACCACTCACCACATGGTCATAACTTTTCTCATTTCGATACAAATCATAAATCTTTTGTTGAATCATTTGGAATATTATCGGATACTCAATAACCCCGAACATGGGATAAAATGTCGATGCCATGTCCCAGACATGGTCTTACACTGGCTAGCACATTGAAGTCGATGCCGTGTCCCAGACAGGTCTTATAGTGACTTTCATATATCGAGGCCGATGCCATGTCCTAAACAGGTCTTACACTGGCTCTCACCTATCGGTCCGATGTCATGTCCCAGATAGGTCTTACACTGATACACAACAAGCTAACGCCATATCCTAGACGGGTCTTACACTGGCTTGCATATCCCGAGGCCGATGCATGTCCCAGACATGTCTTACACTAGCTCTCGTCTCAATGCCGATGCATGTCCCAGACATGTCTTACACTGGCACTCATGATGTGGCTGATGCATGTCCCAGACATGCCTTACACTGGCTCACATACCACCCAATATCATGGTATGAATATCCAAGTTTATTGCAAATATTCAACCAGAAATCTTTACTACATTAATTTCTCATCATGCATTCTCATATTCACAATCATAACATTTTATGCAATATTAATTCAATCAGACATCATAACAATATAGTTGCATTATTGACATACAACTCACCCCGGTATACAAAACGTAAGCGACTATTTCGACTTAGTCCATTAGCTTGGCTTTTCCCCGGTCTAAGCCCGAATTTTGTAATTCTTGATCTAAAATAGAAAAATTCGTACATTTAATCAACATATCAATCTAGACACTTACAAATTTGTATTTTGGGTAAAATGACCATTTTTCCTTAGACTTTCACAAAATGACCATTTTACCCTAGGCATGAAAATCGATTTTTATCAAATTTCCTTATTAACCAAGCCTAGACGAACACTTTTTATACTAGGAGCAGCCCACAATTCTCACTATTTCACACATTTATTACCTATTTCACAACTTATGCAAAATGGTCCTTAGTTAGGGTTTCCATGAAAACTACTTCACAAAAGTTGTTTATTTCACAACCATGATTCATTTTCTTCCATAAAATTTTAGAAAACATCATAAATCCTTTCATGGAAAATCCTTAGACTATCAACCATTTTACAAAATGGTCCCCCCATTAGCTAGCTCATGCCATAAGGGTTCCAAAAGTACAAAAATTATAAAAAATAAGCATCTTAATCACTTACTTGCAAGACGATAACCTAGCTAAAATTTTTAAGCTTCAAAACCCTTCTCTTTGCTGAAAATTTTGGTGGTGGTGAAGAAGATGAGAAGGTGATATCATCTTCCCTTTATTTTATTTCAATTTTAATCAATTTAGCTACCTACTCACCTAATATTTGACAATTTGACCTCCCTTGTCTCCTATGCCCGGTCATGCCTCTCTAAAGGGTCTAGTTGCTCTTTAAAGACCTCCAATTATGGTTCTCTAGCTATGTGGTACATCTATCAAGTAAAATGGAACTTTTACCCCTTATGCGATTTAGTCCTTTTTCAAAATTAAGCTCACAAATGCTAAAATTACCTCACCAAATTTTTCATGCACTAATATAATCATGTATAACATAAAAATAATAATAAAAATAATTTATATAACTTCAAATTCATGGTCTCAAAACTACTGTTCCGACTAAGCCTAAAATCGGGCTGTTACAATTCTCCCCCTTAGGGATTTTCGTCCCTGAAAATCTTACCGATGAATAAGTTCGAGTATTGATCTCTCATAGTCTCCTCGAGTTCCCATGTGGATTCCTTGACCCCATGTCTATGCAACAAAACTTTCACGAGTGCTACACTTTTATTCCTTAATTTCTTAACCTCTCGATATAAAATCTTAATCGGTTCTTCACCATAGGTCATATTTGGGCTTATTTAAATTTCATCCGGTGAAATCACGTGTGAGGGGTCAGATTGGTAGCGACGCAACATCGATACATGGAACACATCATGAATTTTATCTAGCTCACAGGCAAAGCTAATCGGTATGATACCGGTCCAATTCTCTCGGTTACCTCATAAGGTCCAATAAACCACGAACTTAATTTATCTTTCCTATCGAATCGAAGGATTTTCTTCCACGGAGACACTTTCAAAAACACTTTATCACTGACTTGACACTCAATTTCTTTTCGTTTCAAATCCGCGTAGGATTTTTGTCTATCCGGTGCAGTTTTCAAACAGTCATGAATCACCTTAACCTTCTCTTTGATTTCTTTGACTAAGTCAACCCCGTGAATCTGATTTTCTCTAAGTTCAGTCCAATATAAGGGCGTTCGACACTTACGCCCATACAAAGCCTCATAAGGCGCCATCTTCAGACTTGACTGATAACTATTATTGTAGGCAAACTCTACCAACGGTAAGTACTTTTCCCAACTGCCTTGAAATTTGAAAACACAACACCGCAACATGTCTTCTAAGATCTGAATCACTCTATCCGACTGATCGTCAAATTCTGGATGAAATGTTGTACTAAAATTCAGTTTTGTTTTCAATGCCTTTTGCAACTGCTTCCAAAACTGTGAGGTAATCCTCGGATCTCTATCCAAAATAATCAAAAAGTGTACTCCATGATGTCTCACGATCTCAGAAACATACAATTCGACCAATTTCTCAAGGGAATAGTCAGTATGTACCAATATAAAATGTGTCGACTTT
Organism: Gossypium hirsutum; assembly: GCF_007990345.1. Classification (NCBI taxonomy): domain Eukaryota; kingdom Viridiplantae; phylum Streptophyta; class Magnoliopsida; order Malvales; family Malvaceae; genus Gossypium; species Gossypium hirsutum. The sequence goes on along the minus strand of NC_053427.1, from coordinate 29,518,010 downwards.
GTTAATCTATCAACAACGACCCAAATGAAATCTTTTTTCCTTGGTGTCAAAGGCAATCCTGACACAATGTCCATGGTTACACGGTCCCATTTCCACTCAGGAACCATCATAGGTTGAAGTAAACCCAAGGGTACCTGATGTTCGGCCTTCGCTTATTGACAAACTAGACACTTAGAAACAAACTTTGAAATGTCTCTTTTCATTCTCGACCACCAGTACATTTTTTTCAAGTCGTTATACATTTTCACACTATCTAAATGGATAGACAAGCAACCACTATGTGCTTTTGTAGAATCTTCTAAATAAGCTCACCGTCTTTGGGTACACAAATTCTATCTCAGTACATCCTAGAACTATCGGTACCAATACGAAATCCTGATTCATTTTCTGTTTCGCACTGAGCCATCTTAGCTTGCAAATCCTTATCACCTTTCTGAGCCTCACAAATCTCTTGAATTTGACATCGGTTTAACACTCATCTAAGCTAGAATCAAACCATCATCAGTCACGGTCAATTGAGTATTCATAGCTCTCAAGGCGAACAATGATTTCCTACTCAAAGCATTGGTGACTACATTTACCTTCCCTGGGTGATAGTCGATTATCAACTTATTGTCTTTTATCAACTTTAGCCATCTCCGTTGTTGTAAATTCAACTCCTTTTGAGTCATCAAATACTTGAGACTTTTATGGTCAGTGAACACTCGGCATCTCTGGCCATACAAATGGTGTCTCCAAATTTTCAACGTGAACACAATGGCGGCCAACTCTAAATCATGCGTCTGATAGTTTTTCTCATGTGGCTTTAACTGTCTCAAGGCCTAGGCTATTACCTTGCTTTCTTGAATGAGCACGCACTTCAATCCATTCAAAGATGCATCACTGTACACCACAAACTCTTTTTTCGATTCCGGTTGTACTAAGACTGGGGCTTCAGTCAACAAAGCCTTTAGTTTCTCAAAACTCTGTTGGCACTTATCATTCCATTCGAACTTAACCTCTTTTTATAGCAATCTAGTCATCAGAGTAGCTATCATTGAGAATCCTTTAACAAACCGTCTGTAGTACCCAACTAAGCCCAGAAAGCTTCTGATCTATGACACATTCTTTGGCTGTTTCCACTCAACAATGGCTGATATCTTACTTGGGTCAACTCTAATTCCATCACCCGACACAATGTACCCTAAGAGTCCGACCTCTCGGAGCCAAAACTCACTTTTTCTGAGCTTGGCATATAACTGCTTATCTCTCAAGGTTTGTAAAACTGTTCTCAAATGCTCCGCGTGTTCACTCTCCTCACGTGAGTAAATCAGTATGTCGTCGATAAAGACCACCACGAACTTATCCAAATACGGCAAAAAAATACGGTTCATCAAGTCTATAAACACCGCAGGGGCAGTTGTTAAACCAAAGGGCATAACAAGAAACTCATAGTGCCCATACCTCGTTCTAAACATGATTTCCAGTACATCTTGCTCCTTAACCCTTAGCTGGTCGTAGCCAGACCTTAAGTTAATCTTAGAAAACACGGTGGCTCCCTTCAACTGATCGAACAACTCATCGATCCTTGGCAAGGGATACTTGTTCTTCATAGTCACCTTGTTGAGTTGTCTGTAATCTATACATAATCTCACTGATCCATCCTTTTTCTTCACAAATAGCACTAGGGCACTCCACGGGGAAAAACTTGTCTCGCAAAACCATTGTCAGTTAACTCTTGTAGTTGAACTTTCAACTCCTTTAGCTTCGTAGGAGCCATCCTGTATGGAGCAATCGAGATGCATGTGGTACCAGAGACTAACTCAATTCCAAATTTGACTTCCTCACCAGAGGCAATCCGGGTATTTCCTCCGAAAACACATCTGTGAACTCACATGCCACTGGTACCGACCCAATCTTCAATTCAGATACTTGAGTATTAAACACAAAAGCGAGGTAAGCTTCATACCCTTTTCTCAAATATCTTACTGCCAACATGGACGATATCACTACAGGTGAAATGTCTAATTCACCCGTTTTAACTCGAAGAACATCCCCGTCTTTATATTTCAACTCAATAGATTTCCTTCCACAGTCGACTACAACACTATGAGAAGTTAACCAATGCATCCCAAGGATTACATCAAATTCATTAAACAACAATAACATCAAGTTAGCTGGGAAACAATGACCTCTAATCATTAAAGGACAATTTCTACACACTTGGTCAACTAACACATGTTTGCCTAGAAGGTTTGACACTTTTACCACAAATTCAGTCTACTCGACTAGTATGTTCATACGGGGTATTAATTCCATACAAATATAAGAATAGGTAGACCCCGGGTCAATCAAAGCAACAACAGGTATATCATGGATAGAAAAGGTACTCATAATCACATCTAGAGACTCTGCCCCTTCACGAGCATGTATAGCATAAGTCCTTGCAGGCGCTCTGCCCTCGAACCTCACAGCAGCTTCTCTAGGCACACCTCTGTACCACTGCACAAGGGTATTCCACCATTGATAAGCTGAATCTCGTAGGAGTGACACTACACACTTCATGCACTCCTCCGGCGTGCATGATAATTCATCAAATACCCTAATGGTATTTTCCAACCAAATCTCGGTCCTTTCTGGATCATCATCAATATTTGCCCAAAATTCCTTGACCCCATGCTTACAGATTCTGTCTACTAGAGGTTTCTCTCTTCTAGCCCTTTTTGCTCCTTGAGGAGCTATACGAATAAACTCCAATTACCAAGCGTCCATCATATGGAGGTAAGCTTCTCTAGCCCTTTCGCCCTAACTCATTGTCATTGGCCCACGATCCATTGGTGTGGTCCCTTCTACGGGAGCCAGCGTATTACTTTTCACGTCATCTGTCATAATAGCCATATCTATATATAAAACATTTTATCTCGTCAGAAGTCGTCACATTATCAATATACAATTATTGCATGTATTGTAACAACCTGATTTTGGGCTCAGTCAGAATGGTGGTTTTGAGACCACCAATCCAAAGTCAACTAAATAATTTTATTATTATTTTAGAGTTATAGCATGTTTATATTAGTGCATGAAAAATTTGGTGAAGTGATTTTAGCGATTTCATGCTTAATTAAAAAAAAAGACTAAATCGCATATAGTGCAAAAGAATTGATTTGATAGCTAAGAGTGTTAAATTGCCATAAAACTTAAATTTGGGGTCTTTAAAGGGCAATTAGACCCTTTGGAGAGCTTGGCCAGCCATAAGACAAAGAAAATAGAATAGTCAAAGTGTTAGGTATTTGATGACCTAATGTGTGATAAAATAATACCCTAAAGCCTATCCTTCATCTTTTTCATTCATCCTTTCTTCTTGACCAAAAATATCAGCCATAGGAAGGTTTTGGAAGCTTGAAAAATTTCAGCCAATTAATCTCCCTACAAGCAAGTTATTTTGACAACTTTTCTTGATAATTTTTGTATTTTTGGAACCCTTATAACATGAGCTTTCAAATGAGAGGACTATTTTGCACAATGGTTGAAAGTCTAGGGTTTTACCATGAGCGCGTTCATGTTTTTTTCTAAAATTTTATGGAAGAAAATGAATCATGGTTGTGAAATAAACAACTTTTGTGAAGGGACTTCACATAAAAGCCCTAATAGGACCATTTTGTAAAATAGATAAGAAGGTGGATGCATCCCTGAATGGGTTAGGGTGTGTGCTTATTCAAGAAGGCAAGGTGATAGCCTATGCCTCGAGACGGTTAAAGCCATACGAGATGAATTACCTGACCCACGATTTGGAGCTAGCAGCCATCGTGTTCATATTAAAAATTTTGAGACACCATTTGTATGGAGAGAGATGCCGAGTGTTCACCGACCATAAAAGCCTCAAGTATTTGATGACTCTGGAAGATTTGAACTTGTGACAATGAAGTTGGCAAGAGCTGATAAAAGATTAAGAGTTGGTGATTGACTACCATCCCGGAAAGGCTAATATAGTAGCTGATGCATTGAGTAGGAAATCATTGTTTGCCTTGAGGGCTATGAATACTCAGTTGACCATGATAGATGATGGCTTGATTCTAGCCGAGATAAGACATAGTCCTGCGTTCCTTTAAGAGATTTGTGAGGCTCAGAAAGGCGATAGGGACTTACAAGCTAAAATTTCTCAGTGTGAGACGGTAAATAAATCAGACTTCAGTATTGGTACCGATGGTTGTATGATGTATCAAGAAAGAGTTTGTGTACCCAACTATAATGAGCTTATTCAGAGGATTTTGCGAGAGGCACATAGTGGTTGCTTGTGTATCCATCCGGGTAGTGTAAAAATGTATAATGATTTGAAGAAAATGTACTGTTGGTCGGGGATGAAAATAGACATTTCTGAGTTTGTTTCTAAGTGTCTAGTTTGTCAACAAGTGAAGGCCGAACTGTAACGCCCCTTACCCGTGTTCCACATCGAAACAGGGTACGAGGTATTACCATATCATAATATATATCGTTAAACGAAACCGAAATAGACATATGTCATCCAAATAGATAATGTATCATTATAACATATGTCTTGAACAATTTTAGCCAACTTCAATGGCTTATATAAAATAATTTGGTTAAATAATGTAACCAATATTTTAAACCTAGGCAATTATGACACGTAACAAAATAACGAAGCCTACTATACATGCCATAATTCAAAAGAAATGTTTAGTTCAAATACCCAAAAGTATTGATAGTGTGGCAGATCTTCAACGATCCTTAACTCCCGAGCAATGTCGGACGACACTATAAGACAAAAAAGAGAAAAGAAAGTAAGCTTATATAACTTAGTAACTAAGTATATAAATAATAATTAAAGAATCTAATATGTTTACACATTAACTCAAGTGTATTTACTTTTAATTTCAATATTTACTCCACTTTGATTGAGCTGTCTCTCCTGCGGCATGTTCACTAAATAAATCATCAATTGAGTTACAAAACTCGAAATTCAAATCTAAAAAATTTTCCTAAAACTAGACTTATATAACTTCTTAGTAATTTTTTTCTAAAATTTTTTGTCCATCCAATTACAGTTTATTAGTTAAAGTTTCCCCTGTTATACAGCTCGACTGATCTAACCTCTGTTCACTACGAGTTGAATTTCTCCCAGTACAAAATTCAAATAGCCATGAAACATATTTCATTTAAAACTAGACTCAATAAAGAATCTATACATATAAAATATATTTCTTAATTATTTTTTTACAATTTTTAATGATTTATCAAAGTCAGAACAGGGATCACATAGTCAATCTAAACAAGTCACACACAAATATAAATATCTAAAAATATAGAGTTCCTTTGCTTGCTCTGTTTCTTTTATATGAAAATAGACTCATTGATCTTTAATTTCATATCTTATTCAGCCTCTAATTAAATTCATACTATTTTTGGTGATTTTTCAAAGTCACGTTACTGCTACTGTCCAAAACAGTATTATTGCAAATTCACTCTTTCACACTTTCCTTGTATTAACCTCACTTAGCATACATATCACAATTCATTTTCACCACATTTCATACATCACAAGTATAAGTTCATGATTACAATGCCACCTTAAAATTATCCCGTTGAACAATTCGGATAAACCCTCGATACTTGATGGTTTTAGCACACTGCCCCACTATCATATTTCATATAATTCGGCTCTCTTGTACACATGGTGAACACTTAGTACCACCCATGTGACCTAGCCAATTTATCTCGTAGCTCTCTTGTCTACATGGTGTCCTTCACTTGGAATCACACATGCGACCTAGCTACATTTATCTCTCCCGTAGCTCTCTTGTCTACATGGGATACATCCCGTATCACACATGTGACCTAACTACTACATAGTATCTCGTAGCTTTCTTGTACACATGATGTGCACTCAGCACCATACATGTGACCTAGCTACGCTCCATCTATATTATTCAATCTTTCCGAATGTTCAACCGGGATTTCTCTCTCTATTACTTATTTCCATTCCCCCAATAGTCGATTTATGCTTCAAAATTAGCTAAAATACATATAATAGGCTGAAATATAAAAATGTAAATGAAGTTAATGTATTATTTACCTACAAACTTACCTCGGTGCAAAATATAGAAATTTTGCAATTTAGCCCAAAACCTTTTCCTTCCCCCGTTCGAGATCGATTCCACGCCTTTCTTGATCTATAACAACACATTTAGCTCATTTAACAATCATACTATTTATTTCAATCCAAAAATCACATTATGGAAAAATTACATTTTTGCCCCCTAACTTTTACAAAATTATGATTTTTCCCCTAGGCTCGGAAATTTAATTTCAGCCCTTATTATTATGTTTTATGACATGCTGATCATTTTTCCCTTCTATGACAACATCAAATTCTCACTCTAACACATAGTTATGAACAATAGGTATTTTTACCGATTATGCCGTTTTGCTCGTTTTCGCTAAAAATCGCTTAGAAAAGATCGTTCTCCTAACTTCAAACATTCATATTCTACCATAAAACATCAAAATACATGCATATCATTCATGGGTAAAATTTTAAACATAAACCCTAACTCGAAATAATGGTAGAAATAGGTAGACCGAGCTACAAGGATTTCAAAAATGTAAAGAACATTAAAAACGGGGCTTGAATGCACTTACTATTGAGCTTGAAAGCTTGGGAAAAACCCTAGATATGGAGAACATGTAAGTTTCAGCCAAGCTTGAATGAAGATGAACACATTTTTGTGTTATTTTTCCCATTTTATTTCATTTAATATACAAATGACCAAAATGCCCTTACTACTAAACTTTCTTAAAATTCCATCCATGTCCTAATTTTTGTCCATATAAAGTATAATGGTCTAATTTCCATTTAAGGACCTCTACTTAAAACCCCCATTTCAATCAAGTACTTTATGAACTAGAACACACATTTTTTTTACCTTTTTCAATTTAGTCCTAAATATCAAATTAAACACCCAATCAATAAAATTTTGCAACGAAATTCTCACACAATTATGAAATCATAATATAAACACTAAAACTTAATCAAAATAATTTCTTTCAACCTCAAATTCGTGGTTTCAAAACCACTATTCTATTTTGGCCCTAAATCGGGCTGTTACACGAACACCAAGTACCTTCAGGCTTACTTCAACCTATGATGGTTCATGAGTAGAAGTGGGACCAAGTAACCATGGATTTTGTGGCAGGGTTGCCTTTGACACCAAGGAAAAAGGATTCAGTTTAGGTAGTTTTTGATGGAATTACTAAGTCGACACATTTTATACTAGTGTGTATTGACTATTCCCTTGAGAAATTGGCCGATCTATATGTTTCTGAGATCGTGAGACTTCATGGAGTGCCCTTGTTAATTATTTTGGATAGAGATTTGAGGTTTACCTCACGATTTTGGAAAAAGTTGCAACAGGCATTGGGAACAAAATTAAATTTTACCACGGCTTTTCACCCGCAAACCAATAGTCAGTCAGAGAGAGTGATTCAGATCTTAGAAGACATGTTGCGGTGTTGTGTTCTCGAGTTCCAAGACAGTTGGGAAATATATTTACTGCTAGTCGAATTTGCCTACAATAATAGTTATTAGTCAAGTCTGAAAATGGCGCCTTATGAGGCTTTGTATGGAGGCAAGTGTCAAACACCCATGTATTGGACTAAGCTGAGCGAAAATCAGATACACGGGGTTGATTTAGTTAAAGAGACCGAAGAGAAATTTAAGGTGATTCACGACTATTTGAAGGTCACTTTGGATAGACAGAAATCCTACGCGGATTTGAAACGGAAAGAGATCGGGCTTCAAGTCGGGGATAAGGTGTTTTTAAAGGTATCCCCGTGGAGGAAAGTCCTCAGATTCGGTAGAAAGGCCGAGTCCTTGTTTCATAGGACCTTATGAGATTATCGAAAGAGTAGGGTCTGTTGCCTACCGATTGGCTTTGCTCTAAGAGTTGGCAAAGATTCACGACGTGTTTCATATATCCATGTTACGTTGATATAGATCAGATCTTTCGTATGTTATCGCGCCAACAGAGGTTGAGATTAGCTCAGACATGACTTGTAGAGAAGAGCCGGTTAAGATTTTGGCTCAAGAGGTCAAACAATTGAGGAATAAAAGTATAGCACTCATGAAAGTTTTGTGGCATAGACATGGAGGAAGCCACATGGGAACTCGAAGAGACCATGAGAGACCAATACCCGAATTTATTCACTGGGAAGATTTTCAGGGATGAAAATCCCTAAGGGGGAGAATTGTAACAACACGATTTTGGGCTCAGACAAAATGGTGGTTTCGAGACCACCAATTCAAAGTCAAAAAAATTATTTTATTATTATTTTAGAGTTATATCATGTTTTTATTAGTGCATGAAAATTATGGTGAAGTGATTTTAGCGATTCCATGCTTAATTACGAAAAAGGACTAAATTGCATATAGTGAAAAAGTCTTGATTTGATAGCTAAGGGTGTTAAATTGCCATGAAACTTAAATTGGGGGCCTTTAAAGGGAAATTAGACCCATTAGAGAGGCTTGGCCCACCATAAGACAAAGAAAATAAAATAGTCAAAGTGTTAGGTATTTGATGACTTAATGTATGATAAAATAATACCCTAAAGCCCAGCCTTCATCTTTTTCATTCATCCTTTCTTCTTGACCGAAAATATCAGCCATAGGTGGGTTTTTGAAGCTTGAAAAATTTCAGCCACTTAATCTCCCTACAAGTAAGTGGTTTTGATGACTTTTCTTGATAATTTTTGTATTTTTGGAACCCTTGTACATGAGCTTTCAAATGAGGGGACTATTTTGCAAAATGGTTGAAAGTATAGGGTTTTACCATGAGTGTGTTCATGATGTTTTCTTCAATTTTATGGAAGAAAATGAATCATGGTTTCGAAATAAACAACTTTTGTGAAGGGACTTCTCATGAAATCCCTAATAGGACCATTTTGTAAAGTTTGTACAATGGATAAGAATGTTGTGAAATATTGGATATTTGGGGTTTTCATGCGAGTAATAAATGGTCGGTTAGGCTTGGTTATGGAGAAAATATGATAAAATCGTGTTTCGGGTCTAGGGTAAAATTGTCATTTTGTGAAAGTCTAGGTGCAAAATGGTCATTTTGCCCCATTATACAGTGTTGAGTACCTAGATTGATAAAACGATTAAATTTGTGAATTTTTATCATTATAGATCAAGAATTACAAAATCTAAACCTAGACCGAGGAAAGGCCAAACAAGTAGACTAAAATCGACTAGTCGCCTACATTTTGTAATCCAAGGTAAGTTGTGTGTAATAAATGCAACTATATTGTTATCATGTATGAATGAATGAATTTTTATTGCATAAATTATATGATTGTGGAAATGACTAAGCATGATGAGAATTGAAGTAGTAGAACTCTCAGTTGAGACTTAGGAATCTTCGGATATTCATGCCATGACACTTGGGTCATTTGTGTGCTAGTATAAGACATGTTTGGGACTTGCATCAACCACAGTATGAGAGCCAATGTAAGACATGTCTGGGACATGCATCGGCATTAAGGCGAGAGCTAGTGTAAGACATGTCTGGGACATGCATCGACCTTGCGAGATACAAGCTAGTGTAAGACCTGTCTGGGATATGGCATTAGCTTGTTGTGTGTCAGTGTAAGACCTGTCTGAGACATGACATCAACACCAATAGATGAGAGCTAGTGTAAGACCATGTCTGGGACATGGCGTCGGCATCTTAACCCATGTTAGGGCTATTGAGTATCCGATAGTATTCCAAATGGTTCAACAAAAGGTTTATGATTTATATCGAAATGAGATAAGTTATGATCATGTGATGAGTGGTACAGGTACCTAATTGAAATGTATGTGATATGGGCTCAATGTATGCAATATGAGTTGTATTGGATGGTGATGAGTAAGTTGTATTTACGTCTATTTATGGTCTTCATGAATAAGCTATAAAAAGGTTATGAGCATATTGCTTTTTGATAAGTAGTTGTTGTTTATTTTCATGCAACTTACTAAGCTTTATGCTTACTTCCTCTCCTTTCGATTTTCTTATAGTGCCACCTAATTAGCTCGAAGATCATCGGACATCAGGGGCATCGATCACACTATCATCCAAAGCACTTGGTATAGTTAGAGTTTTTATTTTGATTTTGGCATGTATAGGACCCTGACTTTTAAGTTTTTTGTGTCACTATTAATTGGCCAAATGTGTTGGCCAGATCTAATATTTGATTTATTTTATAGAAGTCCAGGGAAAATGGCTAACATTGAAAGTCATTATATGAATGCAAGCTAGTCTTTCATGGATGTGAAACTGTTGGCATGGTTGAGTGGGGTTGGGTTGGGTTGGGTTACGTATTGATGCAAGAAGGTCGAGTGGTGGCCTATGCGTCGAGACAATTAAAGCCACATGAGAAAAATTATCCGACCCATGATCTTGAACTAGCTGCCATCGTATTTGCTTTAAAAATATGGCGACATTACTTATTTGGTGAGAAGTGCCATGTATTTTCGGATCACAAAAGTCTCAAAAATTTGATGACTCAAAGCGACTTAAATCTGCGACAAAGACGTTGGCTTGAGTTGTTGAAAGATTACGAGCTTGTCATTGATTACCACCCGGGAAAGGCTAATATGGTTGCGGACGCCTTAAGCCGGAAATCATTGTTTACTTTACGAGCGATGAATGTGCACTTGTCTGTTCTACCCGACAATGTGTTAATAGCTGAATTAAAAGCCAAACCATTATTGATTCATCAAATTCGTGAAGCCTAGAAAGTTGATGATGAATTGGTTGCAAAACGGGCTGAGTGTGCTCCGAACAAGGAATCGGAGTTTCAAATTGATGATGATGATTGTTTGAGGTTCAGAAGTCGTTTGTGTATTCGAAGGAGTTCGGAACTCATTTCGATGATTCTGAACGAAGCCCATTGTAGCCGAATGTCAAGTCACCCGGGGAGTACGAAAATGTACAATGATTTGAAACGTTGGTTTTGGTGGCATGGTATGAAACGAGACATCTCCGACTTTGTTTCGAGATGTTTAATATGTCAACAAGTGAAAGCGGAACATCAAGTGCCTTCAGGATTACTTCAGCCGATCATGATACCCGAGTGGAAATGGGATCGAGTCACAATGGACTTTGTGTCCGGACTGCCATTGTCAACAAGTAAGAAGGATGTGATTTGGGTTGTTGTTGATAGACTGACTAAGTCGGCTCACTTTATCCCCGTGTGTATGGATTTTTCATTGGATAGACTAGTTGAATTGTACGTTTCTCAGATTGTGAGATTACACGGGGTACCTATTTCTATCATGTCGGATAGAGATCCGAGATTTACCTCGCGATTTTGGAGGAAATTTCAAGAAGCTTTGGGTACCAAGCTGCATTTTAGCACTGCTTTTCATCCCCAAACCGATGGTCAATCTGAGCGGATAATTCAGATACTTGAGGATATGTTGAGATGTTGCATCCTCGAGTTCAGTGGTTCATGGGAACGGTATTTACCTTTGATTGAATTCGCTTACAATAATAGTTTTCAATCAAGTATTAAGATGGCACCTTACGAGGCTTTGTACGGTCGTAAATGCCGTACACCGTTGTTTTGGACCGAGCTCGGTGAAACTAAAATTTTCGGAGTTGATTTGATTAAGGATGCTGAACAGAAAGTAAAGGTAATCCGTGAAAGTCTGAAAGCAGCCACAGATCGTCAAAAATCGTATGCGGATTTGAAACGAAAGGACATTGAATATCAGGTGGGAGATAAAGTGTTCCTTAAAGTTTCGCTTTGGAAAAAGGTACTCAGGTTTGGCCGTAAGGGCAAGTTGAGCCTGAGATTCATTGGGCCGTACGAAATCTCCGAACGAGTTGGTCCGGTTGCGTATAGATTGATTTTGCCCCCTGAGCTTGAAAAGATTCACGACGTCTTTCATGTTTCGATGCTTCAACGCTATCGATCTGATCCATCGCACATAATTAGCCCATCAGAGGTTGAAATTCAAGCCGATATGAGTTATGAAGAAGAGCCGATGCATATCCTAGCTCGTGAAGTGAAGGAGTTGCGAAACAAAAGGGTTCCGTTAGTGAAGGTGTTATGGCTCAAACACGGGATCGAGGAAGCTACTTGGGAAACCGAGAGCTCGATGAAAGAACGATACCCAAACCTATTTACCGGTAAGATTTTCGGGGACGAAAATTTCTTAAGTGGGGGAGAGTTGTGACAGCCCAAAATTGACCCTAGTCGGGAAGTGGTTTTGGGACCATAAAACCGAGTCATAAAAATAATTGATTTCCATATTCTATGCTTATTATGTGTGTACATGAGTATGTGGAAGTTTCATTCTCCAATTTTGCCAATTGCATGAGAAATTATTAAATAGGGATTGATATGAGACATGGTGAAAATATGATAGGCTAATTTAAAATGGTCTATTAATGCATGTTGTGAAAATGATGGGTTTGCATGTCAAATTACCCAAAATTTGAGCTAGTGGTTGGCCAGGCTATGGGTGGAAACATGTTGGGAACATGTTGGCCTAGTGAGGTATGTAGGAAAAAAATAAAATAAGGGGCATGGGCATAAAATAATGAAAAGGAGTATGATGAATACAAAAAAAAAATGTGTGTAGTTGTTTTTCCCCCCATTGCCGTGAGCTAAAGAAAAGAAAGGAGAAAATTTTTGTTCATCCTTTCTCATCTTCATTTAGCCGAAACTAGAAAGAAAAAAACAAAGAAAAAAATGCTCATCCTTTGGTTCATCCTTGGCCAAAAATTTTAAGGAGGAAGGAAGAAGAAAGGTTGAAGAGGTTCGGCCATGCATGTAGCTAGGCTAAGGTATGTTTGATGATGTTCCATGAGATGCATGCATGTTTTAGTTGTTAGCTTGAGTTATACCTAGCCCATGGTCTAAATCTTGCTATGTGATGGAAATGACACTCGGCCATGGATGCATCATTCTTGGTTGATGTTTGATGTTGTGGTGATGAGGCATGAGGATGAGTTAAGATTCGGCCTAGGTGGAGTTTGTGTTAATGCCATTGCATGCTAAATATGAAGCTTGTTAATGATGCATGTGATGGTGGCTTGATGATTCTTGAACCTCCTTTTTAGCATTTTTGAGTGAGCACATATGTGCATTGGTTGCTAAATGGAGAAGAATCGGCTAGCAAGTTGTGTGCTAAGGCCGAATATAACTTTTGCATGTTAATGAGCAATGCATGTGTTAAATTGATGGAAAGGGAGAGGATGCTTTACTAGTGTGTATATGTGTGTATTAGCCAAGTTTTGAACTTGAAACAAAAGGGTGTTTAGTCAATACAAGTGACCATACTTGTAGAATGTATTAAGTGTTGAAATCGGCCCCAAAATAGACATGCATATTCGGCCAAGGGGGAAAAATTAGCTAAAATGTTGAGTTTGATTCATGATTCCGTACATATGTGACTTTAATGTCTAATGTATAAATATGGGCTAAGTGCCTTGTGTTCCTCTTTTCGATGCTCAAATGATTAAATCAATTTATTTGTTTAATTAAGCTCAAGAGCAAAGGGGAACTAAATCCGATAAAGGGAAGGAAAAAGTGGTCGAATATCTATCGGAATCGTTCGATGACACCCGAGGTAAGTTCTTGAGTAAGAGAGCTTAAATTATGATGTGATTAGATCATGTTTTAAGCAAATTAAAATCATGCTCTTTGTGTGGCTATTGAGCCGAATTTGCAAGAATGATAAATGTCTTGTGTTTGAGTTTTGCTAACGAAAATGAAATACGAATGGGCCATGATTTATTGTTAAATGTGCATGGTTATTTGAATGATGTCCGGGCTAAGTCCCGAAGGCTTGTGCTAAGTGACAATATCCGGACTAAGATCCGAAGGCATTTGTGCGAGATACTAATTCCGGGCTAAGCCCGAAGGCATTTGTGCGAGATACTAATTCCGGGCTAAGCCCGAAGGCATTTGTGCGAGATACTAATTCCGGGCTAAGCCCGAAGGCATTTGTGCGAGTTACTAAATTTGGGTTAAGTCCCGAAGGCATTTGTGCGAATTACTATAACCGGGCTATGTCCCGAAGGCATTTGAACGAGGAGTTATATCCGGTTAAATTTCGAAGGTACGTGATTTGGGAATGAATGAACTTGCTGTAAAATTCCAGTTAATACTCTCGAAACATCCCAACATTGAGGTATGTTTCGTATGTGCTTGAATTTAGTTGAGCCCTTACAAATAAGTATTCGCTCAGTTGATAAACGAGCTACCGGCCTTTGGCTGAGTTGATCTTTTGTGTATGTACATAAGGGTTGATAATGTGAAGCAAGTACGATATCGTAAATTTGTGCATATGAAATTATCCGTTTAGCTATATGAATGCTATACTTTTGTTGTGCTGGAATTCCTTGCTCAAAACTTACTAAGCATAAATTGCTTACTCCGTTTCATTGCTCCTCTGTTTTATAGATTTGGTTCTCCAGCTATCGGACTCGGGATCTTGAAGTCAAAGTCGCCCACACTATCAAAGCCCCCCCTTTTGGTACAATTTTGGTTGAACTTCGAAATGGCATGTATAGGACTACCCGTTTGTTGTGGGTCGTGGACCCTTTGGACTTGCATAAATTTTGGATAGCCATGCGAAAATGGCTTATATGTGTTTGAGTATAATGTTATAATCATTTGGTGTGGATATGCTTGACAAGGATTGGCCACGGGGATGGTTAATCACTTTCATAAATTGTGCTATTTATGCAAAAAGGGCTAGTTGAATCATGGAAACCATGAAATAGGTAAAGTCTACCTTAAAGGCAGATGCTGACAGCAGCAGTGATGTAGATTTGGAAAATCACTAAAAATAGTAGGAATGGAATTAAATAGTGAATAAATTATGTAAACAAACCTTGATGAATCTACTTTCATAGGAAAGTAACGAAACAATCATACGGACAGTATGTTAAGAGATATTCAGGTTCTCGTGAGACAGGGCCAGAACGGTTTCTGGATTCCCTGTTCCGACTTTGGAAATTCATTAACCAGAGATAATTAGGAGTCATACCATATATGTATAGATTCCTCTCTGAGTCTAGTTTCTATAGAAACAAATGGAATCAGTATTGGAGCCCTGTACAAGGAGATATCCAAGTCGTAATACGCAAAGGTCAGGGTAGTCGATCCCTGTAACATGGGAGACTTTGACTAATAAAATGTACTAATTGGCCCGACCAAAAATTCTAGAAAAAAATATGTAGATGGGCATATGAGTCTAGTTTCAGGGAAAAATCACGAAACTGATTTTCGAGTTGTGAAACTCAAGATATGATTTTTAAAGCGACTAGTACGCAGATTGGCAGTGTCTGGGAAATATTTTTTATAAGGGGTTTAAAGTCTGTTAACACCTCGTGTTCGACTCCGGTGTCGGTCTCGGGTTCGGGGTGTTACAGGCCATGGGTGTGTTCCTTGGCCGTGTACCCCTTATTGGATGCTGATGTCAGAAACAGAATGTCATGGTTTTTAGAAATGGGATAGAAAATAGGAGTGTCATGGTCGTGTGAAGGACACAAGCCATAGACATGGGAGTGTGTCAGGCTGTGTGAAAACCACTGTAGGTTAGAATTTAGAACGTAATACATATGGGCATGGGACACGGGCGTGTCCCTAGATGCTTAGACCGTATGTGTCACACGGGCCATCAGTACGGCCATTTATAATGACCACATGGGCGTATTGCCCTTCCACACGGGCGTGTGCCCTGTTTCAAGGGTCATTTTTATTAAGTCAATTTAAGAACCCGAGTTGGTTCCGAATGGCTTTCAATGATTGTCTGAGGCCTCGTAGGCCCATATTAAGGCGATTTAACAAAGTTCGAAAAAAATTTTAAATTTGATCAAGTCTTGGTGGCTCAAAAACGTTTAAATCCATGTGTTTAAGTTTAGTAGTGCCTCGTATTCTGTCCTCGTGTAGGACATGGGTGTGGGGTGTTGCATTTAGTGGTATTAGAGCTATGGTTTAGTTGATTCTAGGACTAACCTAGCCAGTAGGAGTTTAGCTATACTTTCCATAACTATATATTGGTAGTGTGACGACTCCTGACAAGATAAATTGTGTTTTTATTTATATAGTAAATGGATCCTGACGTAGCTACGACAAATGATATGTAGAGTAATGCACTGGCTCTTGTTGAAGGGACTCGTAGATAGTGGGCCTGTGACACTGAGTCAGGGCAGAGGGGTTAGAGAAGCTTACCTCCACATAATGGACACTTGGTACACGGAGTTTGTTCGTACGAATCCGAACACTCCACCTCCCCTACCTCCTCTGATGCCTCAGTATTCCCTGGTAGCTCTGCAAGGAATGGATATGGTTAGGAGGGAGAAACCCCTAGTAGATAAAATACGAAAGCAAGGGGCCGAAGAATTTTGGGCTAATATTGATGATGACCCAGAAAGAGCAGAGTTCTGATTGGAAAATACCATTAGGGTATTTGATGAGCTATCATGTACGCCTGAGGAGTGTGTGAAGTGTGCAGTGTCACTTCTACAAGACTCGGCCTACCAATAGTGGAATACTCTCATGTCCGTTGCACCGAGAGAGAGGATAACTTAGGAATTCTTCCTGGAAGAGTTTCGAAAGAAGTACATTAGCCAGAGGTTTATAGACCAGAAAAGGAAAGAATTTGTAGAGCTGAAGCAAGGCCGTAGGACGGTAAAGGAGTATGAGCGTGAGTTTATGAGACTCAGCAAATATGCATGGGAGTATGTATCTACAGAAGCCATCATGTGCAAGAGGTTTGAAGATTGTCTAAATGAAGATATTCATCTATTAGTTGGCATCTTAGAATTGAGGGAATTTGTGGTGCTCGTGAAGAGAGCATGTAAGGCCGAGGAATTGGCCAAAGAGAAGAGAAAAGCTGACATCAAGTCTCGAGAATTAAGGAAAAGATAGATGGGGAATCACAACAGACTTCATCTAAGAGATCAAGAGAGTTTCCTACCCGATCAAATGCGTCAATGAGGTTCTCGAGCAAGAACAAGAACAAATAACACACGACATATAAAGCTCAAACCACTTCTATTGCTCGTGTTGGTAGTGCTCGGCCAAATAGGCCAGAGTGTTCACAATGTGGTAGGTTTCATTTCAGTGAGTGCCAAGGGAATGAGAGGGGTTGCTTCAAATGTGGATCACTAGACCACTTAATTGGGAACTGTCTGGAATTAGATGACAAAGATAAAAAGCAAGATATGAGAGCGAATAGTTCTCCTTCGAGGGGTAGACCACAGAAAAACCCAGGTAGTAGGGCTAGCAGTAGAGGTTCTCCTAGTGATTCAGCTATGAGGTCCGAGGGTTGAGCACCTGCAAGAACTTATGCCATTCGCGCTCACAAAGAGGAAACTTCACCAGATGTGATTACGAGTACTTTTTCTTTTCATGATATTTTTGTTGTTGCTTTAATTGATCCAGGGTCTACCCATTATTATGTTTGCATGAAATTAGTACCTAGCATGAATATGCCAATTGAGTCTATAGAATTTGTAGTAAAGGTGTCAAACCCATTAGGCAAGCATGTGTTAGTTGACCAAGTATGTAGAAATTGTCCTTTGACAATTAAGGATCTTAGTTTTCCGACTAACCTCATGTTGTTACCGTTTGATGAATTTGATGTAATCATTGGAATGGATTGGTTAACTTCTCATAGTGTTGTAGTGGACCGTGGAAGGAAATCTATTGAGTTGAAATGTGAAGATGGGAATGTTCTTCAGGTTGAACTAGATGAATCGGATAACTCACCTGTAGTGATATCGTTTATGACTGCGGAGAGATATTTGAGAAAAAGGGTGTAAAGCTTATCTCACTTTTGTATTGAACATTCGAGCGTCTGAATTGAAGATCGAATTAGTGCCAGTGGTATGTGAGTTTAAAAATGTGTTTCCAGAGGAATTACCTGGACTGCCTCCAGTGAGGGAAGTTGAATTTGGAATTGAATTCGTCTCTGGTACGACACCCATCTCGATTGCTCCGTATAGGATGGTTCCTACGGAGTTAAAGGAGGTGAAGGTTCAACAACAAGAGTTAATTGACAAGGGATTTGCGAGACCGAGTTTTTTTTCGTGGGGTGCCCCAGTGCTATTTGTGAAGAAAAAGGATGATCGATGAGATTGTGCATAGACTACTAACAGCTCAACAAAGTGACAGTGAAGAACAAGTATCCCTTGCCAAGGATAGATGATTTGTTTGATCAGTTGAAGGGAGCCATCATGTTTTCTAAGATAGATTTAAGGTCAGGCTACTACCAGTTAAGGGTTAAGGAGAAAAATGTACCGAAGATTGCTTTTCGGATGAGATACGACCATTATGAGTTCCTCGTCATGCCCTTTGGTTTAACGAATGCCCCTGAACCGCATTTTTGACCCTATTTGGATAAGTTCATTCTTGTTTTTATTAACAACATATTGATTTATTCGCGTGATGAGAATGAGCACGTGGAGTATTTGAGAGTTGAGAGATAAGCAGTTATACGCCAAGTTCACTAAGAGTGAATTTTGGCTATGAGAAGTCGGATTCTTGGGACACATTGTGTTGGGTGACGAGATCAGAGTTGACCTGAGTAAGATATCGGCTATCATTGAGTGGAAATCGCTGAGGAATGTGATAGAAGTTCGAAGCTTTCTGGGCTAGCCGGGTACTACAGACAATTTGTTTTAGGATTCTCAATGATAGCTACTCCGATGACAAGGTTGTTACAGAAGGATGCCAAGTTTGAATGGACAGAGAAGTGCCAACAGTGTTTTGAGAAACTAAAGGCTTTGTTGACCAAAGCCTCAGTTTTAGTGCAACCGGAATCGGGAAAAGAGTTTGTGGTGTATAGTGATGCATCCCTGAATGGGTTAGGGTGTGTGCTTCTACAAGAAGGTAAGGTAATGGCTTATGCCTCGAGATAGCTAAAGCCATACGAGAAGAATTACCCGACCCACGATTTGGAGCTAGCAGCCATCATGTTTGCATTAAAAATTTGGAGACACCATTTGTATGGTGAGAGATGCTGAGTGTTCACTGGCCATAAAAGCCTCAAGTATTTGATGACTCAGAAAGAGTTGAATTTACGACAATGAAGGTGGCAAGAGCTGATAAAGGATTATGAGTTGGTGATTGACTACCATTCCGAAAAGGCTAATATAGTAGCCGATGCATTGAGTAGGACATCATTGTTTTCCTTAAGGGCTATGAATACTCAGTTGACCGTGATTGATGATGGCTCGATTGTAGCTGAGATGAGAGCTAGACCTATGTTCCTTCAAGAGATTTGTGAGGCTCAGAAAAGCGATAGGGACTTGTAAGCTAAAATGGTTCAGTGTGAGACGACAAATGAATCAGATTTTAGTGTAGGTATCGACGGTTGTATGATGTACAGAGATAGAGTTTGTGTCCCCAAGGATAATGAGCTTATTCAGAGAATTTTGTGAGAGGCACATAGTGGTTGCTTGTCTATCCATCCAGGTAGTGTAAAATTGCATAACGACTTGAAGAAAATGTACTGGTAGTCGGGCATGAAAAGAGACATTTCTGAGTTTGTTTCTAAGTGTCTAGATTATCAACAAGTGAAGGCCGAACTCCAAGTACCCTCAGGCTTACTTCAACATGTGATGGTTCCTGAGCGGAAGTGGGACCGAGTAACCATGGATTTTGTGTTAGGGTTGCCATTGACACCAAGGAAAAAGGATTTAGTTTGGGTAGTTGTTGATAGACTTACTAAGTCAGCACATTTTATACTATGCATATTGACTATCCCCTTGAGAAATTGGCCGATCTATATGTTTCTGAGATCGTGAGACTTCATGGAGTGCCCTTGTCAATTATTTCAGATAGAGATCCGAGGTTTACCTCACGATTTTGTAAAAAGTTGCAAGAGGCATTGGGAATGAAACTAAATTTTACCACGGCTTTCCACCTGCAAACCAACGGTCAGTCAGAGAGAGTGATTTAGATCTTAGAAGACATGTTGCGGCCTTGTGTTCTCGAGTTCCAAGGCAGTTGGGAAAAGTATTTACCGCTAGTCAAATTTTCCTACAATAATAGTTATCAGTCAAGTCTGAAAATGGCATCTTATGAGGCTTTGTATGGACGCAAGTGTCGAATACCCTTGTATTGGACTGAGATGAGAGAGAATCAGATACGCGGGGTTGATTTAGTTAAAGAGACAGAAGAGGAAGTTAATGTGATTCACGACTATTTGAAGGCCACTTCAGATAGATAGAAATCCTACGTGGATTTGAAACGGAAAGAGATCGAGTTTCAAGTCGGGGATAAAGTGTTTTTAAAGGTATCCCCGTGGAGGAAAGTCCTCAGATTTGGTAGAAAGGGCAAGCTGAGTCCTTGTTTCATAGGACCTTATGAGATTACCGAGAGAGTAGGGCCTGTTGCCTACCGATTGGCTTTGCCCTCAAAGTAGGAAAAGATTTACGACGTGTTTCATGTGTCCATGTTACGTTGATATAGATCGGATCCTTCGCATGTGATCGCGCAAACAGAGGTTGAGATTAGCTCATACATGACTTATGGAGAAGATCCGGTTAAGATTTTGGCTCGGGAGGTCAAACAATTAAGGAATAAAACTATAGCACTCATGAAAGTTGTGGCATAGACATGGAGGAAGCCACATGGGAACCCGAGGAGACCATGAGAGACCAATACCCGAATTTATTCACCGGTAAGATTTTCGTCCCTAAGGGGGGAGAATTGTAATAGCCCAATTTTAGGCTCAGCCGGAATGGTGGTTTTAAGCCCACCAATCTGAAGTCAAGGAAATTATTTTATTATTATTTTAGAGTTATAGCATGTTTATATTAGTGCATGAAAAATTTGGTGAAGTGATTTTAGCGATTTCATGCTTAATTACGAAAAAAGACCAAATCGCATATAGTGCAAAAGTATTGATTTGATAGCTAAAGGTGTTAAATTTCCATGAAACTTAAATTGGGGGTCTTTAAAGGGCAATTAGACCTTTTAGAGAGGCTTGGCCGGCCATAAGACAAAGAAAATAAAATAGTCAAAATGTTAGGTATTTGGTGACCTAATGTGTGATAAAATAATACCCTAAAACCTAACCTTCATCTTTTTTATTCATCCTTTCTTCTTGACCAAAAATATCAACCATAGGAGGGTTTTGACCAAAAATATCAGCCATAGGAGGGTTTTGCAAGCTTGAAAAATTTCAGCCACTTAATCTCCCTACAAGTAAGTGGTTTTGATGACTTTTCTTGATAATTTTTGTATTTTTGGAACCCTTTTAACTTGAGCTTTCAAATGAGGGGACTATTTTGAAAAATGGTTGAAAGTCTAGGGTTCTACCATGAGTGTGTTCATGCTGTTTTCTAAAATTTTATAGAAGAAAATGAATCATGGTTGTGAAATAAACAACCTTTGCGAAAGGACTTCTCACGAAAGCCTTAATATGACCATTTTGTAAAGTTTGTAAAATAGATAAGAATGTTGTGAAATATTGGATATTTGGGGTTTTCATAAGAGTAATAAATGGTCAGTTAGGCTTGGTTAAGGAGAAAATGTGATAAAAATCGAGTTTCTAGTCTAGGGGTAAAATTCTCATTGTGGGAAAGTCTAGGGGCAAAATGGTCATTTTGCCCCATTATACATTTTTGAGTACTTAGATTGATAAAGCAACTAAATTTGTGAATTTTTGTCATTATAGATCAAGAATTACAAAATCTGAATCTAGACCGAGGGAAGGCCAAGCAAGTAGTCTAAAACCGATTAGTCGCCTACATTTGTAATTCAAGGTAAGTTGTGTGTAATAAATACAACTATATTGTTATCATGTATGAATGAATGAATTTTTATAGCCTAAATTATTTGATTGCTGAAATAACTAAGCATGATGAGAATTGAAGTAGTACAACTCTCGATTGAGCCTTAGGAATCTTCGGATATTCATGCCATGACACTTGGGTCATTTGTGTTCTAGTGTAAGACATGTCTGGGACATGCATGAACCACAGTATGAGAGCCAGTGTAAGACATGTCTGGGACATGTATCAGTATTGAGGCAAGAGCTAGTGTAAGACATGTCTGGGGCATGCATCGGCCTCACGAGATACAAGCTAGTGTAAGACCTGTCTGGGACATGGTATCAACATCAATAGATGAGAGCCAGTGTAAGACCATGTCTGGGATATGGCATTGGCATCTTAACCCATGTTAGGGCTATGAGTATCTGGTAGTATTCCAAATGGTTCAACAAAAGGTTTATGATTTATATCGAAATGAGAAAAGTTATTATCATGTGATGAGTGGTACAGGTACCTAATTGAAATGTATGAGATATGGGCTCAATGTATGCAATATGAGTAAGTTGTATTTACGTCTATTTATGGTATTCATGAATAAGCTATAAAAAGGTTATGAGCATATT
This sequence comes from Gossypium hirsutum, assembly GCF_007990345.1. Taxonomy (NCBI): domain Eukaryota; kingdom Viridiplantae; phylum Streptophyta; class Magnoliopsida; order Malvales; family Malvaceae; genus Gossypium; species Gossypium hirsutum. Next base: position 29,495,608 of record NC_053427.1, on the reverse strand, counting down.
GCTTTATGATAAGTAGTTGTTGTTTATTTTCGTGCAACTTACTAAGCTTTATGCTTACTCTCTCTCCTTTCCATTTTCTTATAGTGCCGCGTAATTAGCTTGAGGATCATCGGACGTTGGAGGCATCGATCACACTATCATCTGAAGCACTTGGTATAGTTAGAGCTTTTATGTTGATTATGACATGTATAGGACCCTGACTTTTGAGTTTTGTGTCACTATTAATTGGCCAAATGTGTTGATCTTATCTGATATTTGATTTATTTTGTACAAGGGCATGGAAAATGGCTAATATTGAAAGCCATTATATGAATGCAAGCTAGTATTTGATGAATATGAAACTGTTGGCATGGTTGAATTTATGAAATGTATGTAGGCCTTAGCTATGGTTGTTTGGTTGAGAGATCATATTAAGTTAGATTTTGATATGTTGGTTGGTGTTAGATTGTGTTACAGGGTGGCAAAGGCTTCGTAGATAGCCTTATATTGTCCACAAGGGTAGACACACAGGCATATGTCTAGGCAGTGTGTGACACACAGTCAGTTCCATGGGCGTGTTATTCCGCCATGTGTCCCCCGCACGTAAAATTTCCAAGTCAGTATGCATGGTAGTAAACACATGGGCAGAGACACGGCTGTGTGTCTTAGCCGTGTGGAGGACACGGCCTCTGGCTACGGGTGTGTGCCTTCGCCGTGTGCCCCTTATTGGATGCTGGTGTTAGAAACAGAATGTCAACGTTTTTAGACACGGGCTAGAACACGGGCGTGTCATGGCCGTGTAAGGGACACAGGCCTTAGACACGGGCGTGTGTCAGGTCGTGTGGAAACCCCTGTAGGTTCGAATTTAGAATTTAATTCACACGGGCATGGGACATGGACGTGTCCCTAGATACTTAGAACGTGTGTGTCACACGGGCCATCAATACGGCCTTGTTATAATGACCACACGGGCGTGTGCCTTGTTTCAAGGATCATTTTTATTAAGTCAGTTTAAGGACCTGAGTTGGTTCTGAATGGCTTCCAATGAATGTTTGAGGCCTCGTAGGCCCATATTAAGGAGATTTAACAAAGTTTAAAATTTTTTTTAAATTTGATCATGTCTTGGTGGCTGGAAAACATTTAACTGCATGTGTTTAAGTTTAGTAATGCCTCGTATTCCGTCCTGACGTAGGGCACGGGTGTGGGGTGTTACATGTATAGCTAGACTCATACTCATGCTAGGCTATCCCTAGAAGTGACTAAACCATAACTCTGATACCACTAAATGTAACACCTCACACCTGTGCCCTATGCCGGGATGGAATACAAGGCGTTACTAAACTTGAACACGTACATATCACATTCTCGAGTCACCAAGTCTCGCTTAAATTTAAAACTTTTTCAAACTATGTTTAAAATTCCTTAACATGGACTTACGAGGCCCCAAACATTTATTGGAAACCACTTGGGACCAACTTGGGTTCTTTAACCAATCATATAAAAATGACTTTCGAAACAGGGCACACGCCAGTGTGGCCACTATGACATGGTCGTGCTGAGGGCCCGTGTGGTTCACACAGCCTAAGCATAAGAGGACACACCCGTGTGCGAACTTGTACAAATTAAATTCCAAATTCGAACCTACAGGGGTTTTCACACGGCCTGACACACGCCCGTGTCCATGGCCCATGTCTCTCACACAGCATGACAAGCTTGTGTTGTCGCCCGTGTCTAAAAACCTTGATATTCTGTTTTTGACGTCAGCAACCAAATAGAAGCACACGGCCAAGGAACACGCCCATGGCTAGAGGCCGTGTCCTCCACATGGCTGAGACACACGGTCGTGTCTCTGCTCGTGTGTTTACTACCATGCATACTAACTTGCAAATTTTACGTACAGGGGACACACAGCCGAAAAACACGCCCTTGGGGCTAACTGTGTGTCACACATGGCCCAGACACACGCCCGTGTATCTACCCGTGTGGACAATATAAGGCTATCTACCAAGCCTTTTGCCACCCTGAAACACAATCCAATACCACCCATCACACCAAAGTCTATCTGTAACATCCCTAACTCGTATCCGTCGCCGGATTGGGGTTACAAGGTATTACCGGACGAGACACAAATTCTGAACAATCGTATGCATGCACTTGCTCAAAATTTTAAACCAATCAAATGTTAACATATATAACTAATTTAAATTCTTTATGAATCATAACATAACAATTTAAATATATTTTCAAAGAACACCAAATAATCTATCCATTAAAATACATACAAAAATTCACAAATCAATTCCATAAGGAAAGTCAAATTTCACATATAAATAATAAAAGTGATATTCTTATTTGACCGAATAATAAGCTTAAAAATCAATCAACTTATACTCATCATTTAACGACTAACCTATACACTACTCAAATATCAAATTTGAACCAAGTAGGACATATATACACCACATAAAACTCATATAATCCTTTTGTTTAACCAATGCAAGACATATATACACCACATAAAACTCATATAATCCTTTTGTTTAACCAATGCCCAAATCATTATTCATTTGGTCATTTTTCAATATATTAGCCGAATGTAATCATGCTAAAACATAGCTTTATTCAATGCTTAAATTTTCATCATTTTCAACCTATCACTTTATACACATAACAATTCATAGAAACAAATCAGTATACATATATATATCAACCATAATTTGCACATTAAGTCAAACATATTACAAATATATTTCAACTAATGTATACTTATTAAATCACTACATAACCGAATGCCAATTCATACATGCTAAAATTTCACAAGAAAACCTTGCTTAATTTTATTTTATTTTCAATGAAATCCCTAAACTTAAAATCATTCAAAATTACTTAACAAAATATTTCTATTTAACAACCAAACACGGTAATTCACTATTACACTTTAAGAACACACTAAATTCATCAATGGTATCTACCAAAACGTTTAACAATTTTATAAATTAACCCTGGGTTAGTTAGATATGACTAAAACGATCTCAAAAACATAAAATTTGTGAAAAATGGGTATTAAATACACTTACATGCTAGAGAGACAAGTGACCAAATCTTCAAGCTATAACAATAGGGTTTCGATTGATGGAAAGGCTAAATGGAGAAGATGATCACTTGTTTTTCCTACTTCTCTATGATTTTATTTATTTACCATATTACCTTAGTAATTTAATAAGAATTTCACTAAAAACATGCATAAACCGTCCACCCAGTACAAAATATGGCTAATTTCCATATAAAGCCTTCCAATCAGGTTTTTATACTCATTTAACACTTATAGCTTAATAACAATTAAGTTTTATAACTTTTATAATTTAGTCCTTTTTCTTTAATTAACCTAACAAACATTAAAATTTCTAAACCAATTTTTAGCACGACAGTAATTTCCTCGTAATTAATAAATAATAATATATAGAGGCTGACATGTCAGAATTATGGTTTTGAAACCACTGTTTTTGACACCACTGGAAAATAAGCTGTTACATTTTTCTTCTTTTTGTTATTTGCTTTAGCTTTAAAGATTTAAATATTCTCTTCTTCTTTGCTAAATTTGAAGATATGGTTTCTGGGATTATCGGTGAAAGTTTTAGCCTCGTGGTAAGTCTAGTAACTCTACAGGTTAGGATTTTGAAAGAGTAAGGATGTAAGCAGTATATAAATAGTATGATATGAATAAGAGGCCCTGTATAGGGGTCGTCTGAAATTGAGATGTTAGAATTTTGTTTGTAAATAAGTTTTTAATGGTTATTCCCTATTTCTTTAAACATTTGTTGCTATTTTTTGAGAACGAAGATCGAGTTTTGATCTTCGACCTACAATATGGTGAGTATCAGGTGAGTCTTTATTCTAGCTCCTGCGTGTTAACTGTTCAAGTAGAAATTTGTGTGATGATAACATCTTGGAAAACTGGTGAGTATATATGGGTTGTAGTATCATAAAGATGGTGCATGTCTATAAATGAGAATAAGATAATGTATGGTAAGTTGGCATGAAAATTTTGATATGAGAGAGTATGGACCTATTAATCAGGCATGTGACCAAATTAGGGTGAGTGCATTTTGTGTTAGTTAAACAAACATACATTTGTAATAACTCAAATATGGAAGGTATATTGCTAACCGAATAAGAAGATCACGGTGACAATAAGAACACTCACGGTGTGACCTCTGATGAGATGTAAATCAAACTAGAAGAACGCGACATGAGGATGAAGTGTGTAAAGACCACGTGGTAGAGACCCATGACATTATACGATAAAAAAAATACTAATGGTGATGCATCTAGTGAGATGTGGACTAGATTGGTAGATCATAACATGAAAATATGCACAAGACCATGTGGGAGAAATCCCATGGAATCTTCTAAGTTAGTCCGATAGGACAGTAAACAGTAATTCTCTATGATGCCTTTGTGGCATGTTCTATAAGGCCTTTTTAGCGTATACGGTGGAGTTTGTGTGGCATATTCTATGACATTCATGTGACATATTCTACAATGCCCTAGAGGCGTAGTCTAGAGCAATGTTTATGGATCATGATTAGGATAAATTCTTAGACTTTTCAACTAATTGATACTATTATAAAGATGTGGTAAGTGTAAAGGTATCTCTATTTGGTTAGCCTTATGGCAGAATTTGAATATGACTTAAGGGGTACTTCTGAGAGAGTTCTTAAGAGTGTTATCTGAAGGGTGAATCTGCCATAGTAGTCTATCAGGATAAGTGATTTGGTGTGTTCAAAGTCATGAATAGTCTAATAGTTGCCAGATTTGAATTTGCCTATGATATGTAAGAATGTAATTTGAGTTATCTTGATGTGATCATGTCTTTCAAATCAAAGGACTTAAGATTAGCCCAAGTGAGAGGGCCCAAAGTTAAAATAAACTTCTTTAAACGAGTGTTTTTTCTAATATTTTAATGATTTGATGTTTTAACATGACTGGGTGTCGAGTTACTATTATTTTGTTTTATCCATAGATTTTTCATGCATTATATGTTTATGTGTTTCATAAGTTTTAGCATGAGTTGTGTTCGTATTTACATGCGCATGGAGTGTTTATCTTATGTTATTGATTTTATAGTATGATGTAAATTATTTTAGCATTCGTTCATATGTGTAATATGCATATGTGTCTAGAGTCTAATTCGAATGTCTAGTTTAGTTAAGTTTCTTAACTGATTGTGGATGGTGATTATAGCAAATGACTAATTTCTATTTATATGTGTAGGTCACCATTCATATGGACCATTAAGTGACCATTCATTTTCCAAATTCATGCACAAAAGAAAGCTCCTAGAAGCTCCTAGAACCTTCAAGAATCAGCTTTCATTGTGGGTGCATTTTGACCGTTCAAATGGTGCTCAAGTTCATGTTCCATGAATTTGTTACGACGGAAGGATTTATGAACATCCAATGAGGGAAATGCTACATAAATTCAACATATTGAATTCTTAATATGCATGAACAAAATGGAAGACGAATTTCCAAGATACATGCTGTAAATTCATGAACAAGCCAATCATTAATAGACATAATTAGGGGGTGCATGTCCCATGCAAGAAGCATTCGACCAAAGGGGAATGGAAAACATTAATCACCGAACATTCAAGGAACATGGAGTTTTCTTCTTAACTAAGCAAGCATGAATGCACCAAGGGAAACAATATGTCTATTCAGCCAAAGCATGCACCAAACCTTAAAAGCATGAACCGAATTTATTAATTGTGTGTAAACATATTGATGTTAAGTTTGAACATGTTTATGATGTGTGTGAACACAATATGTAACACCCCTCACCTGTATCCGTCGCCGGAGTAGGGTTAAGAGGTATTACCGATCAATTCACAACATATAGCATACATTTATCAAGCATAAAGCATTTATTCTCATAAATCGTTCAACACAATCACATTGCCTCTTATAAGGGCCTACGAGGCCTTAAACATGATTCAGAAGTGATTCGGGACTAAATCGATAAAAAATGAAAATTTTTGGAAACTTAGAAAAATTTCAACCATACAGGGGTCACACGCCCGTGTGAAAAGGCCGTGTGCCTCACACGGCTCCAGACACACCCGTTGCACTGGCCCATGCCAAACCTTTAGGGTATACTGACTTATGCAACACGGCCAAGTCACACGCCCATGTGCTAGGCCGTGTGCAAATTAGGGGGTATACTGACTTGTACCACACGGCCAATCACACGCTCGTGTGTGAGACCATGTGAAGCATACTAACTTCAATTCAATTTCAACACCAGGGGACACATGGCCATGTAACATGACAGTGTGTCACACATTGTTGAGACACACGCCTGTGTAGACAAAAATAGACCATTTACCAAGCCATTTTGCCACCCATTTTGGACATACCTATGCAGGATCAATTGGTACCATTTCAAGACACAAATATGCAGCCAAAAGTCATCAACCAATACACAATCATACTATATCCATTTCAAACATTTCAATACTCAATTCAATGTCATTTACCTATTCAATTACCTATCAACTTAACTTGTTTTACCACACATAATTCACATATATAATTCATATGGTTAAACAATTCCAACATGCATTATCAATTCAACTTCATTCACTCAATATAGGTCAATTACCTAACTCAAAACAAAGCCATTTACACAACTTAATACGTTAACAAATTCATTATCACAAGCCAACTCAAATGGCCTAGAAACACAAGTTCATCAAACATACTCAAAATGAATCAAGCCTATGCATGCCATATACCATATATACATAACTTCAAAAGTACCAAAATAGATGTTCGATAGTACGATGAAGTCTCTGACGATCCCTGAATCTGAGCTAGCTTCAATGTCACTATAAAACACAGGAAAATACACAAAGTAAGCTAATAAGCTTAGTAAGTTCGTATGATATAAACTTAACAAATCACAAATACAACATTCATCAATATAAACATATTATCATGTACTTTATGATTACTAACAAACCTTTCACCTGCTTATTCATAAGCTTATATACAAACTTTATAACTTCTTCGATTTTAAGCTCATAATATGCAGGTACATACCTGTACGAATCTATAACAAGTTTATACATACACAGAATGCCGTTGAATACTCAATGCCTCGCACACTAAGTGCCATACTTGATATCTCGCACATTAAGTGCCACACTCGATATCTCACAAACTAAGTGACGTACATAGCCGATGCTATCTCAAATTGCACTCTAAGTGCCATATATAGCCAAAGCTATGTCGA